>NC_134840.1:89403722-89709491 GCF_965363235.1 Mytilus galloprovincialis
CCATGATTGGGGTTGGTGATTTTAGCAATTTGCTGCAACCATGTGTTATCCATTTATTTATGGTACACCATTGTCACATATTTTTGCTTCCACTCTTCGATACCGCCATACTTCTCAGTTGTTTAATTAACTTCACCACGATCGCGTAGACTTCGGCATGGCGGCTGGCAAAGAGGATTTACTTGTAGGTGAATTTTATCCTTTTTTTACTTTTTGTACACGACGTTCATCTTCTGACCATCGGATTCAAACTGCAGGATTCTGTCGGAAATCACAAGTGCAAATGCCTCGGTGTTTGCAGGTACTTTGGGCTCGAACTCGATCAGGATTTGAATGTCAACGGTCGACTCTTCAACCACTTGGACTGGTGACTCACATCAATGACAAACAGTTGCTGATGAAACGGACCATGTTGAACAAGTTAGAACTCTGCGACATTCTTGTACACTCTGGTGATCTTGGTTTGCGTGAAACTGGCACTGAAGTCTACCGCCGGGTAGCATTCTGCGTTGAGAGTAACGAAGATAATTCGCAACCGGTAGTGGTCGAACACGGCTTCATTTTGAGTCCGATCGTACTTTTATCGGTCTGAAAGGCAACAATGATGTATTTCGGTTTCTTCCGACCGCTCTTGGCAGACAAACGCCAGTGGAACTGTAAGGTTTAGGTAACACTTGTAGAATCACACTGTTGTATTCAGAAACCACAATCGATCTTACTCTTGATGGTCTTTTACAACCGCAGTTTTTTTTCATCGGAAGGAAGGACGTGAGGAACAAACCTACAGGTCTTACTCTGGTTGATTTCCGCCACGTCCTCATGTTTATTTTCGCCACGTCATTGATGGCAGCAGCAGGATGGCATTGTCGTCCGAGTCGCGTACGAGTGACAATTCGTGCTTGAATCCATACACAATCTTGTTGTAATCGTCTGCAAAGCCGAAAATATATATCAGGGGTACGGTGAATGAAAACGATCCTTTTATTGGAGGGCTTGGTGATAATATACCCATGACGTGCTGCAAACCCTGTGTTTTCGGCCTCGGCTTCGGTAGATGAATCTTTGTACCACAGGTAGTTGAGACCTTGGGATTTGGGAGAAATTGTTGGGATAAATCACATTCCCAGCATAGTGATGGCAACGACTGGGTCGTTGATATGTTTGATCAGCTGGCCTGAGAGCTTGCATTAATTGTATCTGATAGTCTTGAAGAGATACATGATTCCATTGTGAATGAGAGACACTAGCATTAGCATATGCACTACCGTGGTTCTTTTACAGTCGCCCCTCTACCAAGAGATAACTTTCAGCGGGATGGAGGAACAAGTCTTGGGTTTCGATGTTGATTCGGATCTCACCTGGATTATTCAGGTTGACACCAGCTTGAGGTTCGTATTCGTGAACCTTATATTCTTGGAGACTTTCGTCGAAGGTCAACCCTTCGGTGATTATAAGGATGTTGGACATTATGTATTTATTCATAGCGCTGCACAAAGTCGTGGATGGAAGCAATGCCAGAACCGGAGATCAGATTGTTCAACTGGGTTAGCTGCGGTTTGCTGCTTTGAACATTGGACTGTTGAGTGGACATTCTGCGTTTTCGGGGGCGGGTCACTTTATTAACCACATTATAGATGGCTTTGTGGCCCCTTTTTCAACACCTCTCAAGGCTGAATTGGTGTTTGCACTCACGGCCTTACTTTCTATGGTTTTGGTGGCAGAGGAAGTAAACATGGGTCCAGCCAAACTGGCGATTGTGTCAAACAGTCCTCTACCACCGTATCCGTACTTTCAGGCGTAACCTTTCTTGATTTGCAACATTTACTTATAGGATACTATGATGAAGCGCCATATTTTCTTCGATGCTGATATATCTACCCTTTTGCATAGCATGGATAATCGACACAATTTCGTTGCGCACACCATTATTTCCTGCTCGGTATGCTGCAGCACACAGTTCCAAGCGATCGAGAAGCTGCTTGAAGTTGGAAAAAAACACGGTTTGCAGATCACTGCGAAACTTATACTTCTGGTAGATGTGGGACACGATTCCCTTTCACTTGTAATTCTTATTCGCCTTCGGGGTTCTTGAAAAGATGGAATTGCCTTTATACATAGCACCGGAACTTATCAGGATCTCTGCATAGTCGTCAAGGTCGTTGTGCTCGATTCTGGTTTCTTTTTCACAATGACTTCCCAGAGGCCAAGGGTTCCCTTGTACTTCACAATATCCATGAACAAATTATCGCCGTCAAAAGTAACTGGTGAGCTTCCGATGAAGATACCATCGTTTTCAGATCGCAATTCAAAGGTGTGGTCAGTGGAAGTAGTCATACTGAGCTGCAAATGCTGCTGTGCTCGAGCTTCAAGGACGGTTTCTGTAGGTGGTGCAATGAGTAGTGGGTCGGCAAACTGGGGAGGCCGAGGAGGGAGGGCTGGCACTGTTGCAGGAAGGTCTGCGATCTGTTTGGTGATCTGTGAAGCTGCCTCTCGCTAAGCCTCAATCACAGGCTTGAACACCTTGTAAAGGTCCCGGCTAAGTTCAATCTTGTCCAGGCGATGTCGCATATTACATGTATTACTGGCTTGAATCTTCCGTTTGGTGTCTTGAAACTCCCTGACAAGAGCCTCACGCTGCTTAGGGTCGACAATCTTGATAAACGTCATTTATCTAATAGGATCGAATGCTGTTGATCGCCCCTAAACGTTGGTGTGAACGCCCCTAATCAATGAGTTGCGCATGAAGGTATTACACAGCTGATATGGATCCCTTTTCTTCGAAAGATTCAAGTGTCATGGGTATATGTGCACTGGTAGCCTCAAATCGTCTTGGCATTGGGGTTGAGATAATCACTCCACCTTAACACAATGGTGGAGTTCCATGCGTTGAAATCACCTCCACTGCTTTAGATAGGTCGAAGGATCACGCAACTGCATTTTCAACCTGGAACCCACTCAAAATTGCATTTAAAGGGCCATTCGAACTTGCAGGGCTGGGGTTCCCCTGTGTCCAGATATTCTTCATACTTCAGTTCCCTAAAGAAATCTCCGGGCTGATCATTCTTTATGTTATACCTCAAAAAACTCATTTAATTAATTTGCATATTTTCCATTGCCTTGGTGCTTGTAAAATCGATGGTTACAAATCCATAGGGCTTGGACCAGCAATACTTACACAGAGCATCAAACTGTACTGTTCCTTGGTGAGATCGTTGCAGTGATCGCATCGGTTGTCGTCGATATTCTTAGCATTCTGCTGGAAGAGACAGGGGACGTTGGCATTCTCCCGGATCGACTGGCTGGGCAGTGTGAAGTAGTTCTGGTACAGGTAGAAACAATCGACGTTGTCTTCACACGTGTTCTGTTTTCTCAACATCAAGTCGTCGAACACCATGAGGATCACCATACGGTTCTTGCGGCTTGTAGGAAATATCTTCAACGTTCATTTATTAAAATAAAATAGCAATGATTCTCTGCGTGAAAGTCATAGAAAGACGGACACAGTTAACACAAGCGAGGTAATGACCAGCAACGGACGACGGAGAAGGTTGGCAACTGCAAGGTGTGCGATGCCAAGAAGTCTCAGTTTTTTGCTACAACCGGTACAGGGTTCATGAACAAACTAATCAACCGATTACCGATGGAAATGCATCTATCCGGACACAACTTCACTGGGTGAGAGCCTAGACTTAGCAAGCGACTACTTCCCGATGGCGCCCGAAGGTTTGGTCAAAACCCATTAATCAGGTTGACCAGGCAGCATATCACCACAATCTTTGTTATGCCCAGCACAAGGATGCAACCGCACGCAACACCATCTGTGACGAAGCTATTTTAGCCTCGCTTAACACCATTCCCAACTCTACCACAGACGAACGCTTGGACTGCAGCATCGTCGGACCCATCATCGGTACCAAAGTTCGATTCGGTCTGGGTGTTAAAAAACTGTTCGCTGGACCGATGAGCTAGCTGAGTTGCACAAACCAGTTCGACGCTAGTTTCATAAATAAAGGCAGTATACCGCTGTTCAAAACTCATAAATCTATGAACAAAAAACAAAATCGGGGTAACAAACTAAAACTGAGGGAAACGCATTAAATATTAGAGGAGAACAACGACACACCATTAAAATGTAACACACACAGAAACGGACTAAGCATTAGACAAATCCGATACATTAATTTGGGATAGAAAAGTACCGTCAAGGCCGTAACTACCCTTGAGGCAAGTGAGGCAATTGCCTCACTAAAATTTCGACACTGATTATTTTGTTATACATATATATAAATATAATAGTAAATTGTTGTTCTGTCTCAATCTTAATTTCTATAACTTGTCATCATTCCTTTTAAACTTTTCTTCCTGGATATAAGTCAGCATTTCAACGGGTGATGTTTCTATTAACCTAGTAACGATAATCACCATGGATCTCTGGTTAAAAACAGGCTCTAGCAGAAAAAGGAAAAGCGACACTGAAGGTAAAGAAGGAATAATTCTAGTTTTTTTTTTTGTGAACAGAGTCTGAGTATTGCATATAACTTCATTAGAATAATCCAAAAACGATAAGTAGACTGACAAATCAAGTACTGGGCATCGCAAGGGGGCAGTCCTGTCTGTGTATTCATTTCTGTTTCACGAACTTTAATCTTTCTCTTTACTGACAAATAAAATATAAATAATATGAAACATGCATGGATTATTTTTTTATCCATGTTTCTTTAACCTTAAAAATATCCCATATTCAAATTTGACATCATTGAGGAATGGAAGAACCTTTAACACAGGATTTTGTCTTTACTTATTCGGGACTACGGAATTTCGTTTCTCTATATTCAGGGTTTTAGAATCGGACACCCTAACCCCTAATCCCTAAATTTATAGATTCTGGAACTAAAATACCACCGACTATTTCCAGAAATAATTTGTAAATTGAAATTACGGACCTACATGTATAAACGTCAAAAACTCCATTCCAATTCCCCTGTACCCATATCATATATACTAACTCTATAGACAGAATCATATACATGTATCTTATCTCATTCTATCCCTAGTTTGTCTACTCTTTGTCTGCATAAAAGCGAGTTTAATATTTTGTAACTGCGACTGTATGATGGTGCTTACAGGAAAGCGTAATTCCCTTTTGCAAAAAAAAACTGTTACTACCTATGATGGTACCGAATTGCCGATGGAGAAGGAATTGGAAGAAGACATTGATCGTTGAGTTGAGAAGAATGTGCTACCTTTAGAAACACAGACTGCCCTGAAACGACTGAAAACTTGGAAAAGAGCATTCTTGAGTGGCGAGAGATTGTGCGGTCTTGCCATGCTCCATGTTCATCGCGATAAGGGTATCAGCAGAACAAATTATGATTCTGAAACAATTTGACTGAACCGGCCATATAAAAATTTGGCAAACTCTACTGAATCGATGTTTGTTCTATGTTCTGGCAACAGACTCAAATTGATATTTGGATGATAATCTTATATATTAATTTAAATAAAGTTGTTAAAAATTTGGTGTTTGTAAAAGTCTTAAAATATGAAAAAAAAATGTATAAAAAGTGTCAAAATTCAAAACATTATCAAACTCTCTAAAAATGCCTAGAATGCAGGATTTTGCACCATTCATTTCATACCCTCCAAAAAAAATGTTCGCCTCGCTACGCTCGGCTCAATTATTTTGCCTCACTAAAATAAATTGCCTAGTTACGGCCTTGACCGTGACACGTCTTATAGTAATGTGAATTCACACTCAAATATAGGAGAAAACAAACGACACAACGGTCATAAACGCTGTGTAGCGGTGGGTGGTGTTGAAGAGACCTGGGCGGCCGACCTCGTTGATATGAGTGACTTCTCCAGGGACAACCAGAGAAATAAATTATCCATGTCTTCTCGACATATGGCTGGCTGATACCACTCAAGAACAAGAAGGGGGTGACGGTGCGGGATGCCTTCCAAGCGGTGTGCCCAAGAAGCTATGTACAGACAAAGGCACTGAGTTTTACAACAAACATGTAAATCAGCTGCTTCAAAAGCATGGTATCGATCTCTACTCCACCGAAGAGAAGTCGAGTATTGTCAAACGTTGGAACCGCACCATGAAAGAGGAAATGTTCAAATACTTTTCAGCCAACTCCACACGAACCTATATCGATGTCCTGGACGATCTTGTTCGCCAGTGCAATACCACCAATCACCACTATCAAGATGGCCCCTGTTGCCGCAAGTCTTAAGGAGCATAAGTTGTATTGGAACCTTTACGGCAGCATACCTCCTATTAAACCACCTCGATTTTCCGAATCACCAAGAAGAAAGGTACATTCGAGAAGGGATATACCCCCCGCTGGACCGAGGAAGTATTTACAATTTCACTAGTTTTGTCAGAGGTCCACCAGGCAATCTTTTCTACGATCTTTTCATCTATCTCCTCAAGGGTTTCAACCAAGTCCGTGGCCGTGGTGAAAATCTAGTTTCCAGAGTGAAAGTATCTTGTTCTCATCATCCGCCTTATCTGTAGGATTAATCTTTTCAAAGGTACAGTGCATGATCACATTGGGTTGCCCTTTACAATGCCCAATCTTCTATAAGTTCCACCCGTGACACCCGAGAGACCTTAAGGCAGGTCTGCACATCCATGCCATGATGGGGGTCATATTCAAGGTAGTAAATACATCTTTAAAGACTTTCTTCGGCGAATGTACCTCAATTTATACCCAATGGCTTTCCTATCTTCCCAAATCTTTTCCTGCACTTTCCTTAGCAGTCGATCTATCGACAGCCTCGCCCTGCTAACCCCTTTCAACCCAAGTTGTTTTATCTAGGTGATAATCTCCTTCCTCGTATGATGTTTGGGACGACGATGAAATTTAAGAGTTGTCTTCGTTTCTATTACCTCTCTATCAACTGATCTTTCCTCAACCGCGAATACCCTCGAAGGTGGTTCATTTTGGCTATACCTCTCAGGGCTTTGACGTTTTCAACTACTAACTCTATGTTCACTATTGGATGCATGTTTTTATTCTAACAATAAAAAAAATCAATTTAGGTCACCCCAAAACCACCATCCCCAATTCACTGGTTTTCAGACCCAATTTTCGGGCCTACAAAACATATCCTAACACTCTCGATCCTACAATCCTTATAAAAAATAAGAAAGTCGTAAAACGTACCCAGTGCGTCTGGATTTTTTAATCCCATAGCTCACAAATTGCACAGCTCCATCGGTCTCTCTCTTTGCTAAGACGGTAATAAGCTGCTTGTTTAATCTCTCATATTCCCATGTGCGAAAGTTTCCCCTTTCGAGCACAAGGTTATAATTTTGCAGACCTTTACTTCGTGTCAACATCTTTAATGTCTTTGACAATCCAGGTTGAGTCCTGTCCTACTCCTTGCCATTTGAGAATTTCCTCATCATTGCAGCGCTGTTCTCGATTGGCCTTAACAGTGTCCACTTTTTTCAGAATTTCTACCTCTTGCACCGTATTCTATCTCTGATCAGACATATTTGAAATCGTAAAATCCAGTGTGTTTATTCTATCTGTGAATTTTTATTGTCGAGCCTGCAAATTTGTTGCAGAAAGCTCGACATAGGGATAGTGATCCGGCGGCGGCGGCGGCGGCGGTGTTAGCTTACTTCTTAAAAGCTTTATATTTTAGAAGGTAGAAGACCTGGATGCTTCGTACTTTATATATAGATGCCTCGTGTTACAAACTTTCCGTCAGTCACATGTCCAATGTCATTGACCTCATTTTAATGGTTCAGTGACTACTTGAAAAAAAGTTCAGATTTTTTGTAATGCTAAATTCTCTCTTTTTATTAGTAATAAAACAACTATATTTGGTATGTGTATACCTTGCAAGGTCCTCATGCCCGTCAGACAGTTTTCACTTGACCTCGACCTCATTTTATGGATCAGTGAACAAGGTTAAGTTTTGGTGGTCAAGTCCATATCTCAGATACTATAAGCAATAGGTCTAACATATTTCGTGTATGGAAGGACTGTAAGGTGTACATGTCGAACTGGCAGTTGTCATCTGACCTTGACCTCATTTTCATGGTTCAGTGGTTATAGTTAAGTTTTTGTGTTTTGGTCTGTTTTTCTTGTACTATATGCAATAGGTCTACTATATTTGGTGTATGGAATGATTGTAAGGTGTACATGTCTAGCTGACAGAAGTCATCTGACCTTGACCTCATTTTCATGGTTCAGTGGTCAAAATTAAGTTTTTGAGTTTTGGTCTATTTTTCTAATACTATATACAATAAGTTTACTATATTTGGTGTATGGAATGGTTGTAAGGTGTACATGTCTAACTGACAGGTGTCATCTGACCCTGACTTCATTTTCATGGGTCAGTGGTCAAAGTTAAGTTTTTGAGTTTTGGTCTATTTTTCTAATACAATATGCATTAGGTCAACTATATTTGGTGTATGAATTTCTTAATTTTCACGCGTATTTTGGCATTTACGTCTTCTAATATTCGTTGCGGAACCTATTGACTATATACATTACGTTCCTCTTGTAATCAGCTTTCGAATGAGGTATAAGGTTTATCTATAATTAGGGGCTAAAGGGTCGCAGCAGTCCATTCCATTATTCAAAATATCCATTTCATTATTCAAAATTGGCTATTTCTTAATTTTCACGCGTATTTTGGCATTTACGTCTTCTAATATTCGTTGCGGAACCTATTGACTATATACATTTTGTTCCTCTTGTAATCAGCTTTCGAATGAGGTATAAGGTTTATCTATAAGTATGGGCTAAAAGGTCGCAGCAGTCCATTCCATTATTCAAAATATCCATTTCATTATTCAAAATTGGCTATTTCTTAATTTTTCACGCGTATTTCGGCATTTAGGTCTTCTAATATTCGTTGCGGAACATATTGACTATATACATGTTATTCCTCTTGTAATTAACTTTCGAATGAGGTATAATGTTTATCTATAATTATGGGCTAAAAGGTCGCAGCAGTCCATTCCATTATTTAAAATATCCATTTCATTATTCAAAATTGGCTATTTCTTAATTTTCACGCGTATTTCGGCATTTAGGTCTTCTAATATTCGTTGCGGAACATATTGACCAATTACATGTTATTCCTCTTGTAATCAGCTTTCGAATGAGGTACAAGGTTTATCTATAATTAGGGGCTAAAGGGTCGTTGCACTCCTTTCCATTATTCAAAATATCCATTTCATTATTCAAAATTGGCTATTTCTTAATTTTCACGCGTATTTTGGCCTTTAGGTCTTTAAATGTTCGTTGCGGAACAAATTGACTATATACATTTTTTTCTTCTTGTAATCTGCTTTCGAATGAAGTATAAAGTTTATCTACAATTAGGGGCTAAAAAGTCGCTGCAGTCCATTCCATTATTTAAAATATCCATTACATTATTCAAAATTGGCTATTTCTTAATTTTCACGAGTATTTCGGCATTTAGGTCTTCTTATATTCTTTGCGAAACATATTGACTATAAGCATGATGTTCCTCTTGTAATAAGCTTGCGAATGAGGTATAAGGTTTATCTATAATTAGGGGCTAAAAGGTCGCCGCACTCCATTCCATTATTCAAAATATCCATTTCATTATTCAAAATTGGCTATTTCTTAATTTTCACGCGTATTTTGGCATTAAGGTCTTCTAATATTCCAAGGCCGTAACTAGGCAATTTATTTTAGTGAGGCAAAATAATTGAGCCGAGCGTAGCGAGGCGAACATTTTTTTTGGAGGGTATGAAATGAATGGTGCAAAATCCTGCATTCTAGGCATTTTTAGAGAGTTTGATAATGTTTTGAATTTTGACACTTTTTATACATTTTTTTTTCATATTTTAAGACTTTTACAAACACCAAATTTTTAACAACTTTATTTAAATTAATATATAAGATTATCATCCAAATATCAATTTGAGTCTGTTGCCAGAACATAGAACAAACATCGATTCAGTAGAGTTTGCCAAATTTTTATATGGCCGGTTCAGTCAAATTGTTTCAGAATCATAATTTGTTCTGCTGATACCCTTATCGCGATGAACATGGAGCATGGCAAGACCGCACAATCTCTCGCCACTCAAGAATGCTCTTTTCCAAGTTTTCAGTCGTTTCAGGGCAGTCTGTGTTTCTAAAGGTAGCACATTCTTCTCAACTCAACGATCAATGTCTTCTTCCAATTCCTTCTCCATCGGCAATTCGGTACCATCATAGGTAGTAACAGTTTTTTTTTGCAAAAGGGAATTACGCTTTCCTGTAAGCACCATCATACAGTCGCAGTTACAAAATATTAAACTCGCTTTTATGCAGACAAAGAGTAGACAAACTAGGGATAGAATGAGATAAGATACATGTATATGATTCTGTCTATAGAGTTAGTATATATGATATGGGTACAGGGGAATTGGAATGGAGTTTTTGACGTTTATACATGTAGGTCCGTAATTTCAATTTACAAATTATTTCTGGAAATAGTCGGTGGTATTTTAGTTCCAGAATCTATAAATTTAGGGATTAGGGGTTAGGGTGTCCGATTCTAAAACCCTGAATATAGAGAAACGAAATTCCGTAGTCCCGAATAAGTAAAGACAAAATCCTGTGTTAAAGGTTCTTCCATTCCTCAATGATGTCAAATTTGAATATGGGATATTTTTAAGGTTAAAGAAACATGGATAAAAAAATAATCCATGCATGTTTCATATTATTTATATTTTATTTGTCAGTAAAGAGAAAGATTAAAGTTCGTGAAACAGAAATGAATACACAGACAGGACTGCCCCCTTGCGATGCCCAGTACTTGATTTGTCAGTCTACTTATCGTTTTTGGATTATTCTAATGAAGTTATATGCAATACTCAGACTCTGTTCACAAAAAAAAAAACTAGAATTATTCCTTCTTTACCTTCAGTGTCGCTTTTCCTTTTTCTGCTAGAGCCTGTTTTTAACCAGAGATCCATGGTGATTATCGTTACTAGGTTAATAGAAACATCACCCGTTGAAATGCTGACTTATATCCAGGAAGAAAAGTTTAAAAGGAATGATGACAAGTTATAGAAATTAAGATTGAGACAGAACAACAATTTACTATTATATTTATATATATGTATAACAAAATAATCAGTGTCGAAATTTTAGTGAGGCAATTGCCTCACTTGCCTCAAGGGTAGTTACGGCCTTGATATTCGTTGCAGAACATATTGACTATATACATTTTGTTCCTCTTGTAATCAGCTTTCGAATGAGGTATAAGGTTTATCTATAATTAGGGGCTAAAGGGTCGCAGCAGTCCATTCCATTATTCAAAATATCCATTTCATTATTCAAAATTGGCTATTTCTTAATTTTCACGCGTATTTCGGCATTTAGGTCTTCTAATATTCGTTGCGGAACATATTGACTATATACATTTTGTTCCTCTTGTAATCAGCTTTCAAATGAGGTATAAGGTTTATCTATAATTAGGGGCTAAAAGGTCGCAGCAGTCCATTCCATTATTCAAAATATCCATTTCATTATTCAAAATTGGTTATTTCTTAATTTTCACGCGTATTTCCGCATTTAGGTCTTCTAATATTTGTTGCAGAACATATTGACTATATACATGGTATTCCTCTTGTAATCAGCTTTCGAATGAGGTATAAGGTTTATCTATAATTATGGGCTAAAAGGTCGCAGCAGTCCATTCCATTATTCAAAATATCCATTTCATTATTCAAAATTGGCTATTTCTCAATTTTCACGCGTATTTTGGCATTTAGGTCTTCTAATGTTCGTTGCGGAACATATTGACTATATACATTTTGTTCCTCTTGTAGTCAGGTTTCGAATGAAGTATAAAGTTTATCTATAATTAGGGGCTAAAGGGTTGCCGCACTCCATTCCATTATTCAAAATATCCATTTCATTATTCAAAATTGGCTATTTCTTAATTATCACGCGTATTTCGGCATTTAGGTCTTCTTATATTCGTTGCGAAACATATTGACTATAAGCATGATGTTCCTCTTGTAATCAGTTTGCGAATGAGGTATAAGGTTTATCTATAATTAGGGGCTAAAAGGTCGCCGCACTCCATTCCATTATTCAAAATATCCATTTCATTATTCAAAATTGGCTATTTCTTAATTTTCACGCGTATTTTGGCATTTAGGTCTTCTAATATTCGTTGCGGAACATATTGACTATATACATGTTATTCCTCTTGTAATCAGCTTTCGAATGAGGTAGAAGGTTTATCTATAATTATGGGCTAAAAGATCGCAGCAGTCCATTCCATTATTCAAAATATCCATTTCATTATTCAAAATTGGCTATTTCTTAATTTTCACGCATATTTCGGCATTTAGGTCTTCTAATATTCGTTGCGGAACATATTGACTATATACATGTTATTCCTCTTGTAATCAACTTTCGAATGAGGTATAATGTTTATCTATAATTATGGGCTAAAAGGTCGCAGCAGTCCATTCCATTATCTAAAATATCCATTTCATTATTCAAAATTGGCTATTTTTTAATTTTCACGCGTATTTCGGCATTTAGGTCTTCTAATATTCGTTGCGGAACATATTGACTATATACATGTTATTCCTCTTGTAATCAGTTTGCGAATGAGGTATAAGGTTTATCTATGATTAGGGGCTAAAGGGTCGTTGCAGTCCATTCCATTATTCAAAATATCCATTTCATTATTCAAAATTGGCTATTTCTTAATTTTCACGCGTATTTTGGCCTTTAGGTCTTTTAATGTTCGTTGCGGAACAAATTGACTATATACATTTTTTTCCTCTTGTAATCTGCTTTCGAATGAAGTATAAAGTTTATCTACAATTAGGGCCTAAAGAGTCGCTGCAGTCCATTCCATTATTCAAAATATCCATTACATTATTCAAAATTGGCTATTTCTTAATTTTCACGCGTATTTCGGCATTTAGGTCTTCTTATATTCGTTGCGAAACATATTGACTATAAGCATGATGTTCCTCTTGTAATCAGTTTACGAATGAGGTATAAGGTTTATCTATAATTAGGGGCTAAAAGGTCGCTGCACTCCATTCCATTATTCAAAATATCCATTTCATTATTCAAAATTGGCTATTTCTTAATTTTCACGCGTATTTTGGCATTTAGGTCTTCTAATATTCGTTGCGGAACCTATTGACTATATACATTTTGTTCCTCTTGTAATCAGCTTTCGAATGAGGTATAAGGTTTATCTATAATTAGGGGCTAAAGGGTCGCAGCAGTCCATTCCATTATTCAAAATATCCATTTCATTATTCAAAATTGGCTATTTCTTAATTTTCACGCGTATTTCGGCGTTAAGGTCTTCTAATATTCGTTGCGGAACATATTGACTACATACATTTTGTTCCTCTTGTAATCAGCTTTCGAATGAGGTATAAGGTTTATCTATAATTATGGGCTAAAAGGTCGCAGCAGTCCATTCCATTATTCAAAATATCCATTTCATTATTCAAAATTGGTTATTTCTTGATTTTCACGCGTATTTCCGCATTTAGGTCTTCTAATATTTGTTGCGGAACATATTGACTATATACATGTTATTCCTCTTGTAATCAGCTTTTCAATGAGGTATAAAGTTTATCTATAATTATGGGCTAGAAGGTCACAGCAGTCCACTCCATTATTCAAAATATCCATTTCATTATTCAAAATTGGCTATTTCTCAATTTTCACGCGTATTTTGGCATTTAGGACTTCTAATGTTCGTTGCGGAACATATTAACTATATACATTTTGTTCCTCTTGTAATCAGGTTTCGAATGAAGTATAAAGTTTATCTACAATTAGGGGCTAAAAAGTCGCCGCAGTCCATTCCATTATTCAAAATATCCATTTCATTATTCAAAATTGGCTATTTCTTAATTTTCACGGGTATTTCGGCATTTAGGTCTTCTAATATTCGTTGCGGAACATATTGACTATATACATGTTATTCCTCTTGTAATCAGCTTTCGAATGAGGTAGAAGGTTTATCTATAATTATGGGCTAAAAGAGTCGCTGCAGTCCATTCCATTATTCAAAATATCCATTTCATTATTCAAAATTGGCTATTTTTTAATTTTCACGCGTATTTCGGCATTTAGGTCTACTAATATTCGTTGCGGAACATATTGACTATATACATGTTATTCCTCTTGTAATCAGCTTTCGCATGAGGTATAAGGTTTATCTATAATTAGGGGCTAAAGGGTCGTTGCACTCCATTCCATTATTCAAAATATCCATTTCATTATTCAAAATTGGCTATTTCTTAATTTTCACGCGTATTTTGGCCTTTAGGTCTTTTAATGTTCGTTGCGGAACAAATTGACTATATACATTTTTTTCCTCTTGTAATCTGCTTTCGAATGAATTATAAAGTTTGTCTACAATTAGGGGCTAAAGAGTTGCTGCAGTCCATTCCATAATTCAAAATATCCATTTCATTATTCAAAATTGGCTATTTCTTAATTTGCACGCGTATTTTGGCATTTAGGTCTTCTAATATTCGTTGCGGTACATATTGACTATATACATTTTGTTCCTCTTGTAATCAGCTTTCGAATGAGGTATAAGATTTATCTATAATTAGGGGCTAAAGGGTTGCCGCACTCCATTCCATTATTCAAAATATCCATTTCATTATTCAAAATTGGCTATTTCTTAATTTTCACGCGTATTTTGGCATTTAGGTCTTCTAATATTCGTTGCGGAACATATTGACTATATACATTTTGTTCCTCTTGTAATCAGCTTTCGAATGAAGTATAAGATTTATCTATAATTAGGGGCTAAAGGGTCGCACTCCATTCCATTATTCAAAATAACCATTTCATTATTCAAAATTGGCTATTTCTCAATGTTCAGGCGTATTTCGATATTTAAGTCCTTCGTTACTTCTCTTAAATGTGTTGCGGAATATATTGACTATTTATCGGTCGTCCCACTGTCTATATCACTCTGTTCAGCTCTTAATATTATTCCGTATCATGTCTTTGTGACGTCAAATACGTTGACCCGGCCTTAATAACTTTGACCCGGACATATCAGCGACGTCATAATGTTTGAACCGACGTTAATAACTTTGACCCGAACTTATCAAGTCATCTTTTGTGTGCTGGTGAAACAAAGAAAACACTTCTGAAACACGCAAATATAGCCCGATAAATCGATTATCAGATTATCTGCATATTGATATTGTGAAATATCAGCTGCTTGACATTATATGAAGGCTTTTTGATCTCGTTCGCTACGCTCACTCTACAAAAAGCTTCATATTATGTCTCGCAGCTGATATTTTACGATATCAACATGTAGATAACCTGATAATCGGTACATACATTTTGTTCCTCTCTTAATAACCTTTCGATTGAGGTAGAATATATATCTGTAATTAGGGCTGAAGGGTCACAGCAGTCCATTCCATTATTCAAAATATCCATTTCATTATTCAAAATTGGCTAACATGTTTAACCCCGTTACATTATTTATGTATGTGCCTGTTCGAAGTCAGGAGTCTGTAATTTATTGGTTGTCGTTTGTTTATGTGTTACATATTTGTTTTTCGTTCATTATTTTGCATAAATAAGGCCGTTAGTTTTCTCGTTTGAATTTTTTTACAATGTCTTATCGGGGCCTTTAATAGCTGACTATTCGGTATGGGCTTTGCTCATTGTTGAAGGTGAGCTATAGTTGTTAATGTCTGTGTCATTGTGGTCTTTCTGGATATTTGTCTCATTGGCTATCATACCACATCTTCTTTTTTATCATATTTCTTCATTTTTGTGCATATTGTGGCATTTAGGTCCTCCGTAAACCGTCTTATGGTCATTTCGAATCAAAATATAGCTATAGTGTCACAGTCAATTTTTTAAATATTTTTTTCACTATTCACCGCTTCAATTTGAATAATGAAACATAAACCATTTCATTATTCATTATTCATTTTTCAATATTGAATAGTGAATAGTGAACTATTTCATTATTCATTATTGAATAATGAATAATGAACTATGAATAATGGACGTACTTCAGCGCGGTCGTTCAGGAGTTATGGTTCTTGAAAGATCAAAAAATGGCGTTTCCATTCATGTTGTTGCATTTACTCATGAACCATTCAACCTAAGCTCTTTCAAATTTTAATATGTTGATACTGATGACAAAATGCAGGTCAAATTTGATATTGACGATTTTCACTTTCACCGTTCAACAGTTATGGTTCTTGTGATATTGCCAGGACACAAATAAATGTTAATAAATCCGGTTTGCTGTCGTTGTGACAGACTCTTGTTTGACATAATATAGGTTTCTGACACAAAACAAATTTCATGATCTTTTTATACAACCGCAAAAAAATTTGCAGTCATATATTGGCATCAAGTCGTCGTATTGTCCGAATGGTTTCCGGATAATAACTTTAGTATAAGTAAATAGAAGTCAATAGAATTTTAAGTTAACACAATGTTTATAACCACAAAAGGAAGCTTGGGATTGATTTTGGGGGTTATGGTCCCTAAGGTTTAGGAATTAGGGGCCCAAAACAAGCATAATCTAGTGTCTGGACAAAAAGTTGTGTATAAGTATTTCAATTGTTCTGAAATTGTACCACAATGTTTAATACCATAAGTAGAAGGTTGGGATATATTATAAGGGTTATGAGACAAACAGTCTAGGAATAAAGTGCAAAAAGGGGGCCAAAAACAAGCATTTTTGTAGTTTCAAGACAATAAATTTGAGTTGTCTTTCTTTGTCCAGAATGGTTGTTGAATCACCTGAAACCAATGCTTTATGAAATCTAATTTGAAATTTGGAGTTATCTTTCTTTGTCCAGAATAGTAGTTGAATCAACTTAAATCAGTGCTATATACAATATACAATGCATTATTCACTTTACTACCAACTAATAAATTAAAGCAATCTTTACCATTCAGTGATTACAAGCACTTTGATTACCATTCTAGGGTTATGCCCCTTTAGAAGTGGAAAAATTGAAGATTTTTTTAGTTTTTGTTCTCTTAACCTAAGTTTGTCTTAACTAAATTTAATGAAATGTGTATATAATGCTTATAACCTCTAAACTCAGTTTAAGTTCATTTTTTGGCAGCTTCACTTTTACAGTTCTTGAGTTATGGTCCCTTTAATTTATAACGTTATATGCTAGCGGGGGCATCATCTGTGTCCCTTTGTACACATTCCCCATTTAAGAAGTTACTATCAATATATATTAATTTTAATCATGACTCTATGACATTCTGTATTTTAATATTTTATGATGTATTTAAATGAGTAGTTATTGTTGCAAACTCCATTAGAAATTTGAATTGAGTGAGATCATTTTTGGAACAAGGGAATGGGGGAGGTGAGAAAACAAATTGGGGTGGGGGGGGGTAATTTTTTTTCTCATTTCAGATTTCAGAAATTAAAAAGAAAAATTCTTCAAATATTTGTTTTTTGGAGAGGATTAATATTCAACAGCATACTAGTAAATTGCTCAAAAGCCAAAAAAAATATTTTAAGTTCATTAGACCACTTCATTCATTCTGTGTCAGAAACCTATGCTGTGTCAACTATTTAATCACAATCCAAATTCAGAGCTGTATCCAGCTTGAACGTTGCTTCCATACTTGTCCCAACCGTTCAGGGTTCTGGTTCAAATTTGAAATTTTTTTCAGAATCCCTTAAAAAAATATGGAACCTGAACAAACTTTTTGAATCCCTCTTGTAGCAATTACCCCCCACAATCAATCCCGTCTCCTTTCCATTGTAGTATTACAGAGAGATCCATACATTTAAACACAAGTTCTTGTCTGGAAACTAGAAATATGCTTGTTTTTGTTTTTGGCCCCTAATTCCTGCACGAATGGGACAATAACTCTTTTAAGTTAAATCCCAGCCTTCCTTTTGTGATAAGAAACCTTGTGGTACAATATCAGAGAGATCCATACACATAAGCACAAGTCAGTTAAAAAGCTTGTTTTTGGTCGAGGCTTTATTCCTAAACTATTGGCACCATAACTCCCATAATTAACCCAAACCTTCTACTTGTAGTATTCAACATTTTGTAAATAATAATATACAAGTTATTATCCTGAAATAAAATTGAAAATGGAAATGGGGAATGTGTCAAAGAAACAATAACCCGACCATAGAACAGACAAGAACAGAAGGTCACCAATAGGTATTCAATGCAGCGAGAAATTCCCGCACCTGGAGGCGTCCTTCAGCTGGCCCCTAAAGAAATATATATTAAGAACCTGAAATTAAAAATAATACAAGACCAACAAAGGCCAGAGGCTCCTGATTTGGGGACAGGCGCAAACATGCGGCGGGGTTAAACATGTTTATGAGAACTCAACCTTCCCCTATACCTCTAGCCAATGTTTAAAAGTAAACGCATAACAATACGCTCATTAAAATTCAGTTCAAGAAAAGTCCGAGTCTGATGTCAGAAGATGTAACAAAATGACTATAAATACATAAATAACAACAACAGACTACTAGCAGTTAACTGACATGCCAGCTCCAGACCTCAATTAAACTGATTGAAAGATTACTGGTATGTCTTCATCATATGAATATCAGGCACAATCCCTCCCGTCAGGGGTTTTGTATCATAAATCATAAAATGAGAAGAACATAACACTTGTCATGCCAACAACTGGTTTTTATACGACCGCAAAATTTTTCTTTTCTTTTGGTCGTATATTGGTATCGCGTCATCGTCGTCCGAAGACGGATTGTTTCCGGATAATTACTTTTGAATAAGTGAAAAGAAATCAATAAAATGTTTTCACAATGTTTATAACTACTAAAGGAAGGTTAGGATTGATTTTGGGGGTTATGGTCCCAATAGTTTAGAAATTGGGGACCAAAAAGGGGGCCCAAAATAATCATTTTTGTAGTTCTCAAACAATAACTTATGTTTAAGTGTATGAATCTCTCTGAAACTAAACCACAAGTTTTCATACCATGAAGGGATAGTAAGTATTGACTTTGGGGGGTTATGGCTCAAAATGTTTTCGAATTAGGGGCAAAAAAGGGGGAAAACTAGGTATTTCTAGTCAATGGACAATTTAGACAATTTAAAAGCAGTGTAAGGGAGGTAATTCTAAAACATTTAACATACAATGTTGGGTATGTTCGAATTTACCTCCCTTGCACTACTTGTATATTATGTATAAAAAAAATGTCAGGTTTTGGACTAATTGCAAAAACAAAAGGGTAGTTGTTTTCAATTTTTTTTTCTTCAAATTTCTCAAATTCTAAATTTTTGAAAAGTTAAAAGAAGAAATGTTTATTTGCACAATATTGCGCAATAGATTTGTAAGATCTTGACATTTGTTTTGTGTCAGAAACTCATATTATGTTAATTTTTTTATGGCAATCCAAATTCAGAGCTGTATCAAGCTTGAATGTTGTGTCCATACTTGCCCCAACTGTTCAGGGTTTGACTTCAGCGGGCGTATAAAGCTGCGCCCTGCAAAGCACCTGGTAAATAAATGTGTTTAGTTCCGATGCAAAGACCCTATAAGTGGATCGATATTAAAGCCAAAAAAATATGCAATGTTTAATGACCTGACAACAGTATCGTAACTATATCCCTTCTTAAAGTCTATTTAAAGGTTTTGTTAGCTTCTGGGGTGAATACTGACATGTTTGTGCTTTTAAAAGTAGAAAAATGCTTGTTTTTCGACCCCTTTTGAGCCCCTAATTCCTAAACGGTTAGAACTATCATCCCTAAAATCAATCCCAACCTTCGTTCTATGGTATTGAACCTTGTTATTTAATTTCAAAGAGATTGTCTGGAAACCAAATATGTCTTCGGACGACACGGACAACGACGACTTCATACCAATATACGGTCCCAATTTAATTTTTTTGCGATCGTATAATGATAACGAGTACAGATTCATTTTCAATTGTAGTCTACCTTTCTTCATGCATTACCAAGTATCTATTGACTGAAGATTTAAAATATGAACTTGCTTGTAATTCATTTATAACGATCGTTAATGATGATCTGTTCTCCCATGAAAGGCCTTTCTCATATAGCTCATCATCGACATATAACGATATCTTTTTCCGAAGTATGTCTCTTATACTTACCCAACTGCCAATCTCCAGAACGAACTACTTACTTATTATGGCACCTTCACAATTCAGTACGAAACAGTGGGGACAGGGGATGTAAATATAGAATTTAGCGCTGAGCTCACTATAGAGGATGCCATATCTGCTGTAGCAAACTTGAAGTCTATATAAATGCTTTCAGAATTACACCCAGGTGTGTCTGCAGACATCAGGATACATTAAAAGAAGATCAATTACTTTGCACTGCCGCTAGAGCTCTTATACGCGATATTGAAAACATCGCTTTTCCCTCTGGTGACTTCCCTAGTGCTATTGAAGACACGTTGTGTGCGTCTGTGGAAAACATGCCCACACTGATACTAAAGTTCATTGCTGGTTAATTGATGAAAAATCATACAAAGGCGCTTCTGAACAGTATTTTTTCCATAAACATAAAATTCGAATCGTTTTTGTCGAACCTGCGACTTTTGTCGCAGAAAGCTCGACATATGGATAGTGATCCGGCGGCGTCGTTAGCTAACTTCGTAGAAGATTTATATTTTGGAAGGTGGAAGACCTGGATGCTTCATACTTTGTATATATATAGATGCCTTAAGTTACGAGGTTTCTGTCGGTCACATGTCCAATGTCCTTGTCCTCTTTTTGATGGTTCAGTGACTACTTGAAAAAAGTTAAGATTTTTTGTAATGTTAAATTCTCTCTTATTATAAGTAATTGTATAACTATATTTGGCAGTCCTCAAACCCGTCAGACGAATTCATCTGACCTCGACCTCATTCCATGGATCGGTGAACAAGGTTAAGTTTTGGTGGTCAAGTCTCAGATACTAATAGCAATAGGTCTAGTATATTCAGTGTATGGAAGAACTGTAAGGTGTACATGTCCAACTGGCATGTGTCATCTGACCTTGACCTCATTTTCATTGGTTATAGTTAAGTTTTTGTGTTTTGGTCGTTTTTCTTGTACTGTGTGCAATAGGTCTACTATATTTGGTGTATGGAAATATTTTATGATATTTTATGATATGCATGTAGTCGCGTAGGTTTTATTTGGCCTTGACCTCATTTTCAAGGTTCATTGCTTACTGTTAAGTTTTTGTCTGTTTTTCTTAAATTATATATAATAAGCAATAGGTCAACTATATTTGTTGTAAGAAAGAATTGTTAGCTGAGCCTGTACATGTCAGCCTGGCATGGGTCATCTGACCTTGACCTCATTTTTATGGTTCATTGGTCAATGTTTAGTTTATGTGACAGTTGTAATAAAGCTTTATATTTAGGACTATATCAACATAATACCAATGATTATTAAAGAAGGCGAGACATTTCAGCGTGTGCACTCTTGTTTAGCAAAAGCAACATTCGTCCCATAAATTCCATTTGGGACTTGCTGTGCAATTATATGAAATATGGGTCACAGAAATTGATAGAAACATTCACATGGCTTTTGTGTTCCTATGCAGAGGTTAGGCTATACCTGACAAGCATTGCCATGCACGAGTTTGTCGGATTCAAAATGGTATTAACGTTCCAGATGACATTGCTTCAAAACACCATCGGGGGGTTGTTTAATACAAGAAAGTACCGACAATATAGGCCTCAACATGGAAACAATTTATAGTAAGGATACGCTGCATACCATAATTGATCCGCAGCTTCAGATGAAAGTAAAGAGAGTTCAAAATAGCATGTTTTAGTTGACTGACAGTGCATCATCGTTAGCGGCTGTTCGGTTAAAACAAAGGTAAGAAGAGATTCTTTTCGTATTCCGAATTAAAATTCAAAATTATTTCAAATTGTGCTGAAAAATGCAGAAAAAAAACCATCGGAATTTTTTATTTTTTTTGGTAATTTTGCGCTCCATGTCAAGATATGGAAATTTCCCTGATCGGTTAGAAACGTTTGACCATTAAGTTTTTCCATTCGGCAGCCACTGTAGCTCTTTTCAAAGCAGGAGATCGTACCCTGAAACAAGATTTTTTTTAAAGGCCTCAGGCCTGGTAAAAACCTATAAATTTCATACAGTTTTGATTATGAAAAATGTGCACGTATCATGTCTTTATGGGTATGAACATGACCTGATTTCAGGTT
Source organism: Mytilus galloprovincialis (assembly GCF_965363235.1). NCBI lineage: Eukaryota > Metazoa > Mollusca > Bivalvia > Mytilida > Mytilidae > Mytilus > Mytilus galloprovincialis. Next base: position 89,425,916 of record NC_134840.1, read on the forward strand.
TTTTATGTTCAATTAGGCATTTTTTTCCCCATGTTCTTTGGATGGAATTTTTTTAATATGATAAAAGTACACTTTATATGTATTTCATAATAAACTAGAGAACATTCAGATTTCAGTGATATCTGGTTTGATGCAAGTTTCTTTATTAATCAGTCCACCACTAAGGGTCACTTACGCATTGTCCCTCAAAATATGACGCCATAGAAAAAAAACTGTAGATTGCACCCTAACGTTAAAGCCTCGGTCACACCTTGCCGGATAGCTCGAATGGACGCCTAACGGATAACTTTTTTTCAATCCGTTCATGTCCGTTAGACGTCCGTCCATATCCGTTGCATGTCCGTTAAGCGTACGTTTTATCCGTCGACTTCCGTTCTGTCCGGTGGAAAATTTTGAGCATGTTCAAAACTTTGAACGGACGTCCAACGGATAAAATGTCCGTTGAACGTCCGTTGGGCGTCCGTTTTGTACGGTACTCGTCCGTTTCGTTTCCGTTTTGTATCCGTTACGTGTCCGTTATACATCCGTTGGAGGTGTGGAAGATACATTCACCAACGGACTTCTACCAGACGTTTAACGGATAAAACGGATGTTGAACGGATGAGAAACAAACTTCTACCGGACGTATAACGGATAAAACGGACGATTAACGGATTTGAAACGGATAAATGCCAATTGAAAATTTAGCGTGAAAAATTCCAATTATTGGTATGTCAGATTTCTTAAGGTTCATGAATTCATAATCGATTATAGAGTATAGGCACGTCTTAACAATCAAGCAGTTCTTATTCAGGCCAGACACTGCCCTTTGGCAGAATTTTGAAGAACAAACCAAAACCAGTTACACAGAAACATTTTGAATATTTATGCGATTTACATGTATTATTATTGTCGCCTTTGATTTTTCCGTAGATCTTGTTCATCCGTTTTATCCGGTACGCTTCCGTTAGGTGTCCTTTTTATGCGGTACTCGTCCGTTGATAATTTAGCTGATCTGTAACAATATCATCTTCATGCCTTATATATCATGTACTGTAGTACGCCGCTAGATTAAAACTGACGAGGAAAGGTAACACACGGCCAGCGAAAGCTCTATTATTGTAGAGCCCAGGTGGTCGTGTGGTCTAGCGGGACGGCTGCAGTGCAGGCGATTTGGTGTCACGATATCACAGTAGCATGGGTTCGAATCCCGGCGAGGGAAGAACCAAATATTTGCGAAAGCAAATTTACAGATCTAACGTTAGGTGGTTATGATTGGTAAATGTTCATGATACTGAGGCCTCTATAACAAAATATATCACTGGATTAAGCTTTTCGTATAAGTGTATTATTAAATTGCTATATGCAAATGCATTATTTGTGAAATTAAAATTTGACACACAACTCGCAATTGCACATGATCTGCTGTAAGATGGTCACAACTGTCAGCAAAATGAATTGTTGAAGTAGTCCTGATCATATCTAAAAGACTTTTTTATCAGTTTGTAGGAGTTTGGGGCATATGTATTGGTATCTGACATAATTCGTATATTATTGTTAATACTTAGACAATAATAAGCCTTTATAAAAACAATTGCGAAAATCTTTTAATAACGATACCATGAAGATCCTTAACAACTAAACAATTTTAAGTGGGCCAACCCAAATGAAAAATTAGCATCTCAAAGGAACATAAATGGAACTATGCAAATACGACATGCTTGTAAGTCCTTGATAACATCTCGCATATTAGAATCACATTATGCAGAAAGGCACCTTATGTGATTATCCTCTTATTTGAGTTTTTGCTGTTATCCAAAATCAAAAATTGTGGAACACATTTTAGGGAATCATTCGGAAATATTTGCAACCTTCTGCTTCTTCAAGTAAATCTTTTCAGGGATGAGCACACTCAGCTATATAGGATTGACGGATCAGTTTTTTTTAAATTAGAAAAGAAGTTATTTCAAAGTTAAAATGTTAAAAGGTAACATCCTGCATTGAATGCAACGTTGCACATGCACAAAGTTAAATGACAGGAACGTACATATCCATATTCACAAAGCACTTAAAGCATCACTGTAAATCTAAGTGTTAATAAATAGAACACTGCTTGAACGCTTTTTTGTAACACTTTTTGAACGTGTAATGGTGTTCCAAATGTTTACACTAGTGTTCATCAATTGAAAGTGTGGTGTTCAGTTTTTAATGCATTTGTGTTTCATTTTTGAACACTTGATGTTAAAGACCTTAACATTAGTGTTCAACGATTTAATTAACGTGTCCGAATGTTCAAAATCTTAATACGTCGACGCGTTCAAAAGCCATGTAACACTTTTTGAACACGCAGAACATGTTTAAAAACCAAAATGTTAAGATTCAGAACACCAGACGTTAACCTTCAGAACAGTTGACATAGGTGTTCAAATTGATGGTGTTCAAATGTGGAACATGTTCTATTGTTAAGCGTACATAATTTGCCATAAGTACTAAACTTAATTAAACTGTTATAAAAACTATATTGAATCAGGCAAAATACAACAATAAAACATATTTTAACAAGTAATTCTTTATATAATCAAATGAGCATATATGTAAGAAAAGTGCACAAGAATACCATATGATATCACAAGTAACAGTCAGTGAAATCACATACATAATGTTTACCGACTTAAAAGGTAGCACAATACAAAGATTTTATAACTACAACTCCCAAGTTTTAAAATGCTTTAACTTTCTTAATAATGCTTGAAAATTTATAAAAAAGGGTAGTTTTGGATAGCTAACAGATTACTCTTTCAAATTAATGCAATGTTAGTATTATGCAACAATTATGTAACCAATTATAATGTTAACTGTGTCTAAAATATTTTTCACCAAATTTCCACTTTCAAATGAAATTAGCTTCTGCATAGGTATCCCTAGAGGGTTGATTTTATTATATGTTGTTCCTATGGCCATTATCTACAAAAGGTTGTCTCAGATTTCAGATAGAATGTATAGAACAAATTTTACACCTAATTAAACATTATCTTCTTTTATGTGGTTAGGATGTTTACACTAATTAGAGATTTATGGAAGAATGGAATACCATAGAGACAATCTGAGACACCCTTTTGAAGTCCATGATGTGTTGGTTAAGATTTCGTTAAAATTTTCTGTATAGTTAAAGAGATGACAGAGCTAAATTCATTCAAGTGAACTTACCCAGATTTTTCCACAAATTACATAATAATTGATTACACAATGATTGCATAATAAAAATATTGCATTCATTTAAAAGATTAATCTTTTATCTATCTGTATATACCTCTTTTATTATTTTCTATGCATTCATAAGAAAGTTACAGCATTTTAAAGGTTAGTAATTGGAAGTAAAAAAATCTTTGTATTGTGCACAAATAATTATTTTCTTCTACATGACAAGATATAGTTGCTACATCATGTGTATCCTAACCAAAAAATCATGTCAATGTGATAAGTAGATAGTTTATGATATAGATATTTGTCACAATGAAAGTTTAAAAGTTTTTAAATTCCAACAGTTCTAGTACGATCACACACAATGTACGCTCAACCAAGGCCGTAACTAGGCATCTTATTTAAGTGAGGCAAAATAAATGAGCCGAGCGAAGCGAGGCGAATTTTTTTTTGGAGGGTATGAAATGAATGGTGCAAAATCCTGCATTCTAAGCATTTTTAGAGAGTTTGATAATGTTTTGAATTTGGACAATTTTTATATAAATTTTTCATATTTTAAGACTTTTACTAACACCAAATTTTTAACAACTTTATTTAAATGTATATGTAAGATAATCATCCAAATATCACTGATTTGAGTCTGCTGCCAGATCATAGAACAAACATCGATTCAGTAGAATTTGCCAAAGTTTTCTATGGCCGGTTTAGTCAAATTGTTTTAGAATCATAATTTGGTCTGCTGATATCCTTATCGCGATGAAAATGGAGCATGGCAAGACCGCACAATCTCTCGCCACTCATGCATGCTCTTTGCCAAGTTTTCAGTCGTTTCAGGGCAGTCTGTGTTTCAAAAGGTAGCACATTATCATCAACACAATGATCAATGTCTTCTTCCAATTCCTTCTCCATCAGCAATTCGGTAGCAGCATCGGTAGTAACAGTTTTGTTTCCAAAAGGGAATTAAGCTTTCCTGTAAGCACTATCATACAGTCGCAGTTACAAAATATTAAACTCGCTTTTATGCTGACAAAGAGTAGACAAACTAGGGATAGAATGAGATAAGATACATGTATATGATTCTATCTATAGAGTAAGTATACATGATATGGGTACAGGGGAATTGGAATGGAGTTTTTGACGTTTACATGTAGGTCCATAATTTCAAATTATTTCTAGAAATAGTTGGAGATATTTTAGTTTCAGAATCTATAAATTTAGGGGTTAGGATTGGGGGTGTACGATTACGAAACCCAGAATATAAAGAAATGAAATTCCCTAGTCCCGAATAAGTAAAGACAAAATCCTGTGTTAACGGTTCTACAATTCCTCAAGAATATCAAATTGGAATATGGATATTCTTTCAATTTTTAAGGTTAAAGAAACATGGATAAAAAGTAATCCATGCATGTTTCATATTATTTATATTTTATTTATCTGTAAAGAGAAAGGTTAAAGCTCGTGAAATGAATATGCAGACAGGACTGCCCCCTTGCGATACCCAGTACTTTATTTGTCAAAAGTTGGTGAAATGGAGAAATGAATACGCAGACAGGACTGTCCCCTTCCGAAGACCAGTACTTGATTTGTCAGTCTACTTATCGTTTTTGGATTGTTCTAATGAAGTTATATGCAATACTCAGACTCTGTTCACAAAAAAACTAGTTTACTAGTCGGGTGGTTGTCGCTTTGACATATTCACCATTTCCTTTCTCAATTTTATAGTTTACTAGAATTATTCCTTCTTTACCTTCAGTGTCGCTTTTCTAGATTTTTCTGCAAGAGCCTGTTTTTAACTAGAGATCCATGATGAGTATCGTTACTAGGTTAATGTGATCGAGAAACATCACCCGTAGAGATGCTGAGTTATATCCAGGAAGAATAGTTTAAAAGGAATGGTGACAAGTTGTAGAAATTAAGGTTGAGACAGAACAACAAATAACTATTATATTTATATATATGTATAAAAAAAATTATCAGTGTCGAAATTTTAGTGAGGCAATTGCCTCACTTGCCTCAAGGGTAGTTACGGCCTTGTCAACTTTTCAGTGCATCTTCACTAAAAGCTATCAACTGGTTCAACTTGGCATTTTATGTGTTATCATCAACTTCTAATGTCAAAATCCTGCACAACAAGTAATGTCTATGCGCCTATATATCCTGCAAAATAAAATTTAAAATTTATAGAAGAGAGTTGTTCATAAAGCATCAAATTATGCAATAGTTGTTAGGCTTTAATTGGATTTGTGATATATACTAGAGTACAAATTGATATTCTATGGCAGTGAAATGCAAGTTTTGACATTATAAATTACATAAGTCGATTTCTTGACCTAAGGTATACAGATATAGAAAAGATACACCTACATAAGCTATTAATATACATATATTGTCATACCTTTTAGACATCTTTCTTTTTTCCAAGTTGAACACATTATAGCATGCAGAAATGGCCTTCGTGGGCTTATTTGCTACCGGTTTCTAATTCAAACATTCCAATCTAACGATTCCTGCAAAATAAAAAAAAAGTCAAAAATGGTGTTCCTTATGTTTACACTAGTGTTCATCAATTGAATGTGTGGTGTTCAGTTTTTAATGCCTTTGTGTTTCACTTTTGAACACTTGATGTTAGAGTTATTTAACACTTAGTGTTCATCAATTGAATATGTGGTGTTCAGTTTTTAATGCCTTTGTGTTACATTTTTGAACGCTTGATGTTAGAGTTCTTAACACTTTGTGTTCATCAATTGATTGTGTGGTGTTCATTTTTTAATGCCTTTGTGTTTCATTTTTGAACACTTGATGTTAGAGTTCTTAACACTTAGTGTTCAGCTAATATACGTGGATGTCAAAAATCATCATTTATTTTATATAACAGACAGACGATCACAGACTGGTTATTCAGCAGTTTAGAAAATCACCAGAACAAAGCTGACAGTTATTTACGTTAAATACTGTTCTTTAATTCGTCTTTTATGTTGAATATTGAAAATTTGGATATAACAGTTATGAATATTTGACAAATATATATCTGACATGAGAAAATAACAAACGAGCCTTCGAACTACCTATGGAGATTATCCTAACTTGTTACTCACTTCTTTCGTGTTCATGTGGGATAGAAGTCCATTCTCCAGTTCTCTACCTTATGTGAATCCTTTCTTCGTTTAACCGCCTAAATCACCAGCCGATATCTGTTTCCGGTATTTGGTACCCTGGTATATTTTTTTTAACACGATGTGTTCAAAATTTCGAGCGATTTGAACACTGATTGAACATGGAATGTTAATAAACTGAACGGATCATGAAATAAGACAAACATCGACATATTTTTATTACGAGATTATCATAACAGGCCTCATTAATATGCATAATTATGTCACTTATAAGTAAAACTAGTAATAATAATAAAATAAGTTCATAAACTATACACGTATGCCAGCTTGGAAGTTTAATATTTCACAATTACTAAATTATTTGTCAAAAATTCACAAGATCATCATCCTGCGTGTACATTCATATTTTTAAATGAATTTCTTTGTAAATTTGCCAATTAGAAATATAGAAAATCGGACAAACAACTATCCTCTTTTTCAGATCAGAATTTGAACACCAGTGTACACTGTGTCTGAACACACATGTTAATATTTTAAACACAAACGTTAAAACTTTGAACACGTCTCTAAGCATGAACATATGACGTTAAAATATTAAACATTCGGTGTACAAATTTTGAACGCGTCCGGACGCGTCAGGCGTCAGGTAGATTTACAGTGATATATATGTTGGCGAATATGTAGATTCAAAATCACGGTCTAACTAAATAAAATCTATGAATGGTTGGCACTGCTTTAAATAGTGTCTACTCCATGACAGTCTTGAACATTGAATAAAAGACACTGCTATTTTAGTGTTTGGTACAGTATTGCTGTCACTGTGCACCACAGTTAAACGTAGAACACTATAGGAGGAAACCAGAGATCACTTAATGTAAGAAAACACTATTAAATCTATGAACGGTTGGCACTGATTTAAATTAGTGTCTCCTCCATGGCAGTCTTGAACATGAAATAAACGACACTGCTATTTTAGTGTTTAATAGAGTTTTTCTGTCACTGTGCACCACATGTAAAGTGCACCACAGTTTAACATAGAACACTATAGGAGAAAACCAGAGAAATCTTTATGTCAGAAAAAAAAACAAACTATCCCCCAACCCCCCAGGGGGGGGGGTGGTACTTCCTTTATTTTTAGTAGTATGAGTGTGCCGCAAAACAGGGTCCCCTGTTCATGCTCTGCTGGTTACAACAGGGTCCCTTTTCATGTCCTGCTGGTTAGAACAATGGTCCCTTTTTCATGTCCTGCTGGTTAGAACAGGGTCGCTTTTTCATGCCCTGCTGGTGAAAACCGAGTCTTTGTTTAAACAAAGTATTTTTCTAGTACAGTATAGCTTATTCAACTGTTTAGAACAGCATCTATTCTATACTGTCTAGAACAGGGTATGTTTTTCAATAATTCTGTTTAGAACAGGGTATGTTTTATGTTTTCTGGTTAGAACAGGGTATGATTTGGCAAGTGCTGTCGGCACAATTATACCCGAAAGAATAGTCGGTACCCCACCCCTGATCTCAAACATCCAAACATACTTTCCACATTGATTTGTGTCCACACTTGAAATATGTAATAAAATAAAATTTGAAAACTTGTATTTGAATTTTTCAAAATTGCATACAATTTTCAATATTATCTAATATTTGACATTTTTACAGTATTGATCAGAGACATATAAATACATGTCTCTGTATTGATCAATTTTGCCGGAATATCTTGAATGATCACTAGAATACACAAATTCAATAGAAGCAGAGACATAGATCTATAATATATGTCTATTATAGAAGTAACAATTAATGTTCAATTTTAACATAATAAACGAAACACAATCATGATAAAAATTCTTAAAGATAATGGCAATGGGTAAGAGCTGCCCTCTTCTGAGCAAGGATTTGTATTGTAGGACTATACAAATCCTTGGTACGAGTCAGTTTAATTTAAGACCGAGTTTGCAAAGGTACGATTTGTCGTCAACCTTTCCATTATGAAGCGTTTTGTTGAGCAAGAGAATTTGTGATGCAAAACGTAAATAGTGGTGTGACTCACTAACCAATACACGTAAATAATATAAATAAAATCATGGCAGATAACGAGCAAAAAGCTCGTCAGTTAGTTGGTGAGGCCGAGAAGAAAGAGAAGTCTGCTCAAGGATTTTTGGGATCATTGTTTGGGTAAATGACGTGTAATTCATAATGGGAGCTTAAATTATGATAATTTTTTATCCCGAAAAAGTGTTATTTTTATTCAAGAGATAAGAAAAGAACTGTTTCGTTATTAGTAGACAGTTACTACAAGGTATATAGTGTACTTGTCTGCTCTATGGTCGGACTGTTGTCTCTTTGACACATTCCCATTTTATTCTCAATTTTATAAAATTTGTAACAAATTTACTCGTACCTTGGTAGTGGGTCATATTGGGGTATAAGCGTGACACAGGATTTTCGATTTTTTGTAAGTGTGACACATGAAAGTCAAATTATTATGTCGTGAAAACGGGAAATGAGGTCTTGCGGGACCCGGGAAATGACAAAAAAATGAGAACTGCTTATGTACATACATTGTTGTAGTGTAAGCGGAATACGGAAATCTGACAAAACAGTAAGCGGGATCCGGGATCGGAACCCCTCATTGAAACCCCCTTGGTAGATACTTATACCACTACAAACTCGTACCAAATCTCATTGGGGGGTTGATCCCGGATCCCGCTTACTGTTTTGTCAGATTCCTGTATCCCGCTAGACCTCATTTCCTGTTTTCACGACACAATAATTTGACTTTTACGTGTCCCACTTACAAAAAAATCGGAAATCCTGTGTCATGCTTAGACCCCAATGAGACCCACTATAGGTGTAACACCACTAATTCAGGCCCCGTCAGAAAGCACATACCAGAAAGTAGTACATATATTTAACACAAAATACAATGTAGATCCTACTCATGAGTGTAACTTAAAATATGTAGGATATTTAGGTATTTTTGGCATCAAATGAAAGCTGAAGGACTGGTGATCATTCTAAAACACTTGTGGGCTTATAATTTTGAATATTAAAAAAAACGCACCATATTTTAAAAAGAGGGTACATTTTGTCTGTTTGTCACCCTGTAGAAAGCCACATACAGGCTGACAGCCATGTTCGACACAGGGTTGCAGTTTTTAGCACATCATTAGAACAGAAGCACGTCTGGTCATGTTTTATAAAATCTCATTGCAATCACAAAAACAGACCTACTAATTCATCCCCTCAGTTAATCCTGAAACATGCACACACTCTAAAACCTAATTCCATCCTGCAGAACAAAAATAAGGCCAAATCTTTTTTTCCATGAACAATTTAAAACTGGAACAGGCTTTTTCTGAGTATTGTGATCAGGGTTGGAAAAGTATAACCCGCCCATGAAAACCCAGGTGGGAATTCCTGGGTTTTCCCAGCTGGGCAAAACTCCCAGAAACGGGTAATACTGGACAATATGATTTTTAAAGCGTATTTCAACACAAAGTAGTAAAGACATGTTGTAGTTCCATAGTATTATAGATTAATATATACATTTTATACAGATGAATCATTGAGAGTTATTTCTAGAAGATTCAAAATTCAATTTCATTCTTTTCTCCACTATTTCTATGTATACATTGTACATGTACGTAGCATGATGTAGACAGAATACAAATTTTAACATTTTAGATACATTTTTTACCTTGTTAATTTCCATGTACATTGTATTGATTCATTCAATAATCCAAACTTTTAAAAAAAATGCATTTATGGCAGTGTTTAAGTGAACTGTAAAATTGAATTTCTATGCAATCATATTGCTACATGTCAATAAACACCCTACAGGGTCAAGTCATTAACACTTACAGAAATAAAAATGCTGAATATTGTTATATAAACATATCTGTGTCCTTATCTGAAGTTTTTCGTTACAGTTCCATCACTTTAGTTTCCCTCAACCAAATGTTATGAGCCTTAAACACAATACTAATTACCTCAAAACTCAGAACAAGATCAGATTTGGTGGCGTCACTTTTACTTTATTTGGTCCTTTTACAATGTAACTTTTTTGGATTCGAGTGTCCCTGACAAATCTTTTGTAGACGAAACACATGTCTAACATATATACAAAATTTAATCCTGGTATCTATGATGAATTTGTTTACAACCACTGGGTCAATGCCATTGCTGGTGGAATTTTAATTTGCCAAGGGTATCACCAGCCAGTAGTCAGCACTTCTGTGCTGACATAAATTATCATTGATATATATATTTATAAATCATGTAAATCAACTGTTTACAAATTTTGAATTTTTGAAAAACTAAGGCTTTTCTACCTCAGGAATGGATTACCTTAGCTGTATTTGGTACAGCTTTTAGGAATTTTGGTCCTCAATGGTCTTCAACTTCGTACTTTATTTGACCTTTTGAACTTAAAATACATGAATTCACATGTAAAACACCAAGCTGTATGTTATATGTTTCTGATGGTACAGTCACACTTTCAATTAAAAAATTTGAATCTATCAGTGACTTTAGCATTAGTAATAGTTATGGTATCAATATCCCACTCTTTTTATACATGTACAATGTATATGCCTTTCTTTTTACTACAAGAATGTTCATATTCAATTTTTATTCATATCACATTAACCTCTGTCCTAATATTTTTTATAAGTATTAGGGCTAGTAAGACCCCTTTTGGCATCAGGTACTAACTAGCATCATAAAGGCATGGAAAATTACTGAAATTTTCACAATTTTAGCATTTGTGCTAATATTAAGAAAGTTTTTGTCTAGAATGGAAATGGCCGCATTTGACTGCTCAGTCTTGATATTTAAATAACCTGGTAGGTTGTATTTGGTGATAATACGGCCACTTACTATTTAGTCAAAAAGCATCTGAAAAGTGATGTTGTATGGCATATTTGATAGAAGTTCTAAACATGAATTTAAAGGCATACCTGTCAACTGACCCGTATTCTGCGGGTGTGACCCGAGATTTTCACAAATCCGAGGGATCACTCGGAACACCCGCCGGGTCATTGAAATAACCCGGGAATTCCAAAAATGACCCGATTTCACCCGTATTTCTTAGCCTTGAGATTGATTTATAAGTAAAATTCCTTTGAAATACCGGCAAATTCGTAATTCTTCCATGAACAGGAAGTTCATCTAGCTATGAAAATTGTCAAATTAAGTGACCCATTAAGTGCATGGCTTCACTTGACAGCTTTGGTGTCAAACACACTGTTAATTAACACCAATTACCTTTATAGCTTTAGGTCGTAAATAAATTGCATCATTTGTTTACAAACTGAACTAGAGTTACTTCCCCTTATTTGTCACCATTCAAAATTATTCCTTATATTTACGTTTTATGGGTGAAAAAGATTAAATCATAAAAATATAAAATTCAAATACATATTGAAAAATAACTTTTCATTATTTTTATACCTTTATACAATTTTTTTTTTAAAAGTTGAAAATTATTTTTTACATTTATACTTCCTTTAACTGTATAACTATATTTTATCATAGTCTAATTTCCTTGTTAAATTTAATTTATTATGGATAAAGGCTACATAGTCAATAGTCTCAAACATTTAAGAATTACATTTAATTCTAGTGTTTGATGATTGTAATATTGTCTTTCTCTCAAAAAGTAAAGCACATAAGACTGAGTTACACAAATTTATAAAATCTTTAAAAGTGCAATGAAATAATATTTAATAAGATTTAAAATGACTTAACAAAGTGAACATGCATTGATGTTTTGGTATTTTTGATATACATTATAAGAAAATGTACCATAAATACTGAAATTCAGCTCGAAAAAGTTCGTGACCTGAGATTTGATTCTTCAATGCAGGTCATGACCTGCATTTTCATAGTCACAGGTTGACAGGTATGTAAAGGTCTCTAATGATCAAATTAGTTCAAATCTTTTAAAAAGACTAATCAATCGACTGAAGTAGACACTTTAGTGTTTAAACAATGTTAAAATTCTTTCATCAGATGTACTTTGAATTTTAGGCCAAAACTAGCCCTCATCTAGCTCCTTTGTTGCTGACACTTAAGCAGCAATTAATAATCAATCCTGTCAGTATAAAAATTAGATTTTACTGCATTACCAAGAACAAGATAAACTAATTAACCTGATTAACCAAGGATACCTTATGTTTCTTTTATCTACATTGTAGCTCATCTAGCAAAACAGAAGAAGCTTGTGAGCTTTATGTGAGAGCAGCAAATTCATTTAAAATGAGTAAAAAGTGGGCAGGTAAGTAAAATACACATATAAAACACATTTTGAAGACCTTACTTTGAGCTATAACAGTTCTTATACAGACAGGAACAAATTTTGTGGTCGTATATTGGTTTCACATCATTGTCGTCCAAAGACATTTGGTTTCCGGACAATAACTTGCATTGTAAGTGTAAGTAAATAAAAATCTATGAAATTTAAACACCAGGTTTATGACCACAAAAGGGAGGTTGGGATTGATTTTGGGGGTTATGATCCCAACAGTTTAGGAATAAGGGGCCAAAATAAGCATTTTTCTAGTTTCCAGACAATTACTTTTGAAAAGGTGTAATGTCTAATGATCACTCTGAAATTATACCACAAGTTTCCATTACCTCAAAGAGATAGTAAGAATTAGCTTTGGGGGTTATGGCCCAACCTGTTAGCAATTCGGGGCAAAAAAAAGGAAAAAACAAGGGTTTCCTTGTTAATGACAATTGCTTAAGTACACTTCATAATTTTAAAGCAGTGTAAGGGAGGCAATTCAAAAATAATGTTTGAAATATTCACTCTAAACTTAAATTTTAATAACTTTCTTAAACTATCCTGGATTTCTACCAAACCTTGGACAGAAGTTTGTTTACAATCATTATGTTCATAGTCTAGATTGTATCCAGAAATAATTTTTGAAAAAAAAAAATTCCAGTTTATCAGTATTTTACTTATAAGTAGACTTAATTTTTCTCCCAGTTGACATTATATTCACTCTGAAGTTAAAGTTTTTGAAATTTTAATAACTTTCTTAAACTATCCCGGATTTCTACCAAACTATGGACAGACCCTTGTTTATCATCAAAAGCTAGTATAGAAGGAAATTTTGCAAAAAATTATTTCCTGTTTTTCTGTATATTACTTACATATGATAATGGACTTAATTATTCTTCCAGTTAACATTACATACAGTGTGCAGTTAAAGTTCTTAAAACATTTATTAGATTCATAAAGTAGGCGAGACACTGGGTTCTGTGTTACCCTTACACAAGTTTTAGAAGTTACAATGTACTATTAAACCTGAAAGGTCAAGTGATGTTTTTCTTATCACTTGGTGTCCGTTGTCCATTGTCGGCATCTGTTCACTTTTACAAAAATCTTCTTCTCTGAAACTAATGTCCCAAATTTAACCAAACTTGGCCACTCATAACTAGGGTATCTACCGGTACATTTTAGTTTAAAAATGTGTCTGTCAGATGACCAACACATAATCAGTACCACTTATGGATATTAAAAAGGTCATTAAATCAACAAGAAGAAAAGCTAAAATCATGAAACAACTGAGATAAATTTAACCATTCTTTGCCATAATATTCATTAGGGAATTTAGTTTCAAATGTGTCCTATGACCATGCCTGCCAAGTAACATGGCAGACATGGCTAAAAATAGAACAATGGGGTAAAATGCAGTTTTTGTACGACCGTAAAAAAAAATGTGTGTCGTATAATGCTATCATGTCGTCGTCGTCCCAAGACACATTTAGTTTCCGGACAATAACTTAAGTTTTAGTGAATGGATTTCTATTATAAGTTATCATGCTTTGACCCATCTAACATGGTTATTTTCCATGTAGTGCATAGTTCATGTGTTTTTATGCCAACTAAAGATGGAGTCTGGTAAAAGACGATTTGTTGATACTAGTGATGAAGAAATTGAACAAAAAAGTGTGAAAATGAGTGCTGACAAAACAATAAAGCAGAATATAGCAGCAGCCACTATTTTCAGGGAGTATTTAAAAGTAAAGAAAATGGATCCTGGTTTTGAACAGTATGACACCTTAAAACTAGATGAAGTGTTGGATCATTTTTATATGGATGTCCGTAAAGCTGATGGAAATCGTTATAAAACAAATTCACTGCAATGCTTGAGATACTCATTGAATAGATATTTAAAGGCTCCACCGTACAATAAAAAAATTGACATTGTGAATTTTGAAAGTTTTAGCACTTCCAGAGAAAATTTTAAAGCGGCAATGGCAGAACTTAAACGCATGGGATTAGGAGACGTCGATCATTATCCGTGTATTGACGAACCTGACAGAAGAAAAATGTATACCTCAATATATTTATCACCAAATACTCCATTTGGACTTCAAAATAAAGTTCAGATTTTTGTCGAAGGGGAATGGAAAATATGCCACAAATGACAAAATCCACGTTTTCTGTAAAAAAAAATCAGAAAACAGGGCTTAAATATGTTGCTTAAACTTTAGATGAGTTGACAAAAAACCATCGCAGCAGTGACAAAGAAAAAACTTCAGGGATAATGCCAGAAAATTCCGGTTCTGAGTATTGCCCCGTGTCCTCCTTTGAAAAGTATGTAAATAAATTAAATCTAGAGTGTGACAAACTATGGCAGAGACCAAAAGATCAGTTTTGGGAAGAGGACCTTTCATGGTAATATAACATTCCTGTGGGCGAAAAAACGCTTGGCAATTTCATGTCATTTCTGAGCAAGAAGTGCAACTTGTCTGAAATTTACACTAACAATTCAATACGTGCTACCGGGGCTACTGTTCTAGCTAAAAACACATATTGCAATGCACAGATCATGGCCGTAACTGGACATAAGTTAGTAGCATCCCTTTCTTTGTATCAGCGGGTTGATAATGATGATAAGATACGTATGGGACAGACATTAACAGAAAGCATCACTGAACAATCTAAGCATTAGCTTTAACTGCTGGTGAAACATCATCAAATATTCGTGCTTTACCAAGCTCAAGTTGTACAGTGCCTCCTAAAACTTTAGCAATTGTTCTTTCTACATTTCTTCCTCTACCGAATATTACAACAGCCAGCACCACACTTATGAGCACAGAACATAGTTCCGTTACTTATAACGTTGGACAATAGACTCTGTATACATCTGCTAAGGAACACAAAGCGCCGCCGTTGCCATTTAATGGACCTTTGCCATGCAATACGTTTAAGCCAAAACATTTAAGTACAACCCAACAAGGAAACAGCACACAGTCATTTAATGAATCATTGCAAGGTGTTAATCTAAATGAGCTGCTTAACGATTTTACTGAAACTGCCGTAAACATAAATCGTACTACACTTTGTCCACAAGTTTTCAACAACTGTTCCGTAACTATTGTTTATAGAAAAGAATGACTTCATTTTTAGAAGAAGAACAGTTCTGATAGTTTTTGAACATATTTTTATTTACCGTTTGGTTTAATGTGATCGGGAGCATTCCACTTTGTTTCATTCCATCTTATATTTTTTTTCTTATTTATATTTTTAACGGTTTTCTGGACGAAAAACATTTTTTTTAAATCTGTTATTACTGTTAAGTTTGTATAATACAATACAGAGATGTGTAATAAATATATGTTATTTGAATTTCTCTACATTGATAAAGCCATTGATTGCGTCATGCATGTATAGATGTCAACCAGTGGAAATTTCACATATATACACGAAGGTTATCACAAGACAGCGTGTACCTTACTTTGTTCTTTTTATAGCACACATGATTTCAAGTCAATAGTTATAGGTTAAAGGTCAACATATTACAACAAGATTTCTGATTGGCTACAGGCACATGTTTTGTAAGGAGGTTTCTTCTATTAGGACAATTTGACTGGGTTGTGTACGGCGAACATGGTTATTTAGCAGATGGCAAGGCAGCCAGTAGAATTCAAGTTAACAACTGCATAACCGCACAATAGTTTTTACCAGAAGGTTCAATACATCTAAAGGAAGGTTGGGATCGATTGATTTTGGGAGTTATGGTTCTAATAGTTTAGGAATAAGGGGCTAAAAAAGGGGCCAAAAATAAGAATTTTTGTAGTTTTCAAACAATAATTTGTGTTTAAGTGTATGAATCTCTCTGAAATTATACCACAAGTTTCCATAACATGAAGTGATGGAAATTTTTGACTGGGGGTGGGGGGGGGGGTGTGGTTATGGCTCAAAATGTTTTGGAATTAGGGGCAAAAAAGGGGAAAAACTTGTTTTTTTCTGGTCAAAAAAGCAGTGTAAGGGAGGTAACTCAAAAACATTTAACATACAATGTTGTTTTTTATTTTACCTCCTTTACGCTCCTTTTAAATTATGTATAAAGGAATGTCCGGTTTTAGACTAATTTGCAAAAAAAAAGGGGTTGGTAACTTGGTAGTAGCTTTCAATTTTTTTTCCCAAATTTTTGAAAAGTTTGAGGAAGAAATCTTTAATTGCACAATATTGCGCAAAAAGATTTGTATGATCTTGACATTTGTTTTGTGTCAGAAACTCATATTATTTTTAAAAAATTGATCACAATCCAAATTCAGAGCTGTATCAAGCTTGAATGTTGTGTCCATACTTGCCCAAACTGTTCAGGGTTCAATCTCTGCGGTCGTATAAAGTTGCGCCCTGCTGGGAGCACCTGGTTGGATTATATCTCTGAAACTAAAGCAAAAGTATAAAAAGGTTGAATCAATTGTAAATAAAAATATCAGGTGAGCGACACAGGCTCCGTGGAGCCTTTAGTATGTTATACTGGAGTATTTGACTTGATTTGTTATATATACAAATTGACAAGTTATAGATAAGTTAGCATTTTATTTCAGTACAATTAATTTTTGTTTTGTCATGCAATACTCTCAGAATGCTTGTTATTCGACCGCAAAAATTGAAAAAATTTTGGTGGTATATTGGTATATGTATCACGTTGGCGGCGTTGTCGTCGTCTGAAGACATTTGGTTTATGCACTCTAACTTTAGTAAAAGTCAATAGAAATCTATGAAATTTAAACACCAGGTTTATGACCATAAATGGAAGGTTGGGATTGATTTTGGGTGTTTTGGTTCCAACAGTTTAGGAATTAGGGGCCAAATGGGCCCAAGTAAGCATTTTTCTTGGTTTTCACACAATAACTTTAGTATAAGTAAACAGAAATCTATGAAATTTTATAATAAGGTCTATGACCACAAAAGGAAGGTTGGGATTGATTTTGGGAGTTTTAGTCCCAACAGTTTAGGAATTAGGGGCCAAAAACAGGTCTCAAATAAACATTTTTCTTGGTTTTTGTGCAACTTTAGTATGAGTTAATAGAAATCTATGAAATTTTAACACAAGGTTTATGACCACAAAAGGAAGGTTTGGATTGATTTTGGGAGGTTTGGTCCCAACGAATTAGGGGCCAAAAGGGTCCAAAGTTGAACTTTGTTTGATTTCATCAAAAAATGAATTATTGGGGTTCTTTGATATACCAAATCTAACCCTGTATTCAGATTCTTAATTTTTAACCGGATTTTTGTGACAAAAATGTTGGTTATTGATTTGGGGATGTACGGCGGGCGGCCGGACGGCAATCAAATGTTGTCCGTGCATTAACTCATGAACCGTTCAACCAAAGCTTTCAAAATTTTAATATGTTATTACTGACAACTATATGAAGGTCAAGTTCAATAATGACGATTTTGACTTTTACCGTTCAGGAGTTATGGTTCTTGAAAGATTGAAAAATGGAGTTTCCAGTCGTGTCCGTGCATTTATGCATGAACTGTTCTACCAAAGCTTCCCAAATTTTAATATGTTGTTACTGATGACAGAATGGAGGTCAAGTTCAATAATGACGATTTTGACTTTTACAGTTCAGGAGTTATGGTTCTTGAAAGATTGAAAAATGGTGTTTCCCGTCGTGTCCGTGCATTTTCTCATGAACCATTCAACCAAAGCTTTTGAAATTTTAAAATGTTGTTACTGATGACAAAATAGAGGTCAAGTTCAATAATGACGATTTTGACTTTTACCGTTCAGGAGTTATGGTTCGTGAAAGATCGTAAAATGGCGTTTCCATTCACGTTGTTGCATTTACTCATGAACCATTCAATCTACATGTAAGCTTTTCAAATTTTAATATGTTGATATTGATGACAAAATGGAGGTCAAATTTGATATTGACGATTTTCACTTTCACCATTCATCAGTAATGGTTCTTGTGATATTGCCAGGACACAAATTAATGTTAATAAATCCGGTTTGCTGTCGTTGTGACAGCCTCTTGTTGGTCCTGTTTTCAAATTGGTTTACATTAAGGTCCAAAGTGTCCAAAATTAAAGTTTTCATAAAAATTGAATAATTGGGGTTCTTTGATATGCCGAATCTAACTGTGTATGTAGATTCTTAATTTTTTGGTCCCGTTTTCAAATTATCGTACTACAAGGTTCAATATTACATAGGAAAGCATGGGATTGAGTTTAAGGGTTATTGCTCCATGGGGGGTTTCAATAAATTGGGGGGGATGGGTCTCGGTTTACCATTTTTTTAAGGGATTTTTTTTTATTTCAACATTTTTCAAATTTTAAATTCAGAAATCTTCAATTGCACAGTATTGTGCAATAGATGTATTAGATCTTGAACCACATTAATTTTGTGGCAAAAACCTATATTATGTCAAAAATTTGATCACAATCAAAATTCAGACAGTATCAAGCTTGAATATTGTGACCAAATTTGGCCCAACTGTTCAGGGTTCGACCACTGGGGTCGTATAAAGCTGCGCCCTGTGGAGCACCTGGTTTTATTACATTTTAATATTTTATGATGTATTTAAATGAGTAATAATTGTTGCAAACTCCATTAGTAATTTGAATTGAGATCAGTATTGGAATAAGGGAAAGGGGGATGTGAAAAAAAAATTGGGGGGAGGGGGGGGGGTCTAATTTTTTCGTAAATAAAAAGAAAATTTCTTCAAACATTTTTTTGAGAGGATTTATATTCAACAGCATAGTGAATTTGCTCAATAGCAAAAAACAAATTTTAATTTTATTAGACCACATTCATTCTGTGTCAGAAACCTATGCTGTGTCAACTATTTAATCACAATCCAAATTTAGAGCTGAATCCAGCTTGAATGTTGTGTCCATACTTGCCCCAACTGTTCAGGGTTCAACCTCTGGGGTTGTATAAAGCTGCGCCCTACAGAGCATCTTGTTAATATTTGGGCCCAGTTATCAAATTGGTCCACATTGGTCTAAAGGGTCTAAAATTGAACATTATTTGATTTCATCAAAAATTGAATTCTTTTGGTTTTATGATATGCTGAATCTAACCATGTATTTAGATTTTGTATATTGGACCATAATAGGTAAATGTATGACAGAGTTAAAATGACTTTCAGATGTTTTTAGGTTTTTAATGCTAATGTTTGAAACTCAAAGAATTTATCATTAATTATGTTTTATATTATATATTCTACTTGGACAATAAGTTAATATATATCTAATTGATAATGGACATTAGATGGGCAGAATCAATTTGCGCCAATTGCAGTTTTGAAAAGGTATTAATTGCGCCACTCTCTTTTATTTTGATGGTATTAATTGCACCAATAAATGAAATGAAATTGCGCCACATTTACCTGTAAATGTTTTTACTTATATCATACCTGTACATGTTTTACCTATCATACATGTACTATTATTAAAATTTCCACTTCAGATTTAATTGAACACTCATCAAATTTAAGAAAACTCGCCAAAAAATAAATTGTTTAGTAATAGAATATTTTTTCACGAGTCAAGAGTGTCTGATATACCATTCAAGAAAATAGAATCTGATACAGGAAAAACCGGTCATCATTGTTGAAGAACACAAAATTCCGTCAGGCATTTGTACCGAAAACTGGAAAAATAAGGTGGAGATGTAACAGTTAAGGAAAACTGGAGAAATAAGGTGGAGATGTACAGTTAAGTCGTGTTGTGCTAGGTTATTCACAGATGAATCTTGTACAATTATTTTGATTGGAAAATTAGATTATATGTCATGAAACAAAAGTCCAGAAATAAGAACGTCAAATTTTGAGAACTGTGTGCAAAAGAAAAGCAACCGATATGTTGCCAGAGCGACCTTCAAAAATAAAAAAAATTCAGAGCTCTTCAAAATTGAAGAAGAAAATTTAGAAAATAAAGATTTAAAATATGTGCGTCAGTCAATGTATATGGAGAAAATAAAACTGCATCCGGCTCAACCTAAAAGTCAAGCAGAATTTCACAGAATATTGGATGATATTGGTGACTTTGTATTGTGTATCGAGCCCAGGGTTGGCAAAGTATTACCCGCCCAGGTTTTACTGGGCGGGAAAACCCGGGTTTTCCCGGGCTGGGCAATACTCCCAGAAATGGGTAGTACTGGGCAATACTGGGCAATATGATTTTTTAAGCTTATTTTAACTAAAAATAGTAAAGACATGTTGTAGTTTCATAGTATTATAGCTAAATATATACATTTTATACAGATAACCATTGAGAGTCATGTCTAGAAGATTAAAAATTCAATATTGTAATTTACTCTCTTCTCCACTTAAATTCTATGTATAAATACAACATTTTAGAATTGTTTCAATAATCCAAACTTTGAAAAGAAATGCATTTTATTACAGTGTTTATGTGAATTGTAAATCAAATTGCTATATATGCAATCATATTGCTAAATAAACACCCTATAGGGTCTTGTCATTAACTTTTATAGAAATGAAAAGGCTGATTATTTCTTTCATGTAATTGTTAATTCTTTTAAGTTATATATATTTGAAAAAAATATTGTTTAGGCTTTATGTTATCAGTAATTGACCAATCCAGACAGACGGATGATTTTTAAGATTTTAGAAGAACTATTGAGAAAAGTTTTTCCCATTGATATTTGTCTAATGTGTCTTCATGTACACTTGTCCATGTTGTCTAAGAGTTGTTAGAATAATTCTTTCTCAAATGTATACACTTCACTTGTACATTTGTACATGTATGTATTATAAGACTATCATACAAGTAAACTTATTTATAAATCAAAAAATGTTTATATATATCTTAAATGTATTGCATTTGAGTTTGATTACTGAATCATCTATAAAATTCATGCCAGTATCTTATATTACCCAGTATTGCCCAGTATTACCCAATAAAACCCAGTAAAACCCGGGTTTTCCCAGTATTTCCCACTTGGCTGGGCAATACTCATAAAACCCGGGTTTTTGCCAACCCTGATCGAGCCAGAAAGCGGGATAATTTTATTAGGATGATTGTTTCATTGGCGCAAATGATACCTATAGTTTTGAAAATTAGGTGGCGCAAAAGAAGTATTGACGCAATTAAGTTGTGGCGCAAATGAGTTACTTTTTGGCGCAAAAAGATATCGCCCTTATAATCAAAGTGACAATAATGCCTCAGGGCTTAATCCTTTATCCTTCTTAAATTAGAGACATTGCTAAAAGAGTTGTATTAATTATTTATCTTTCTTTATCTGGATAATAACTTGTTTATATTTGTCAACACGTTATGTAATAATTGATCTTAGCTTATTGTTTAATTCTCATATATATATATTGTAAAATCATTTGTTAAAGATATAAGTTTGGAAGTCACAGGCTTGGTGACAAGTTCCAGTCTTGGAAATAAATTATATACTAAGTGGAATTAATCTTCTGTGTATTACTGCTAGTTTATGGTGCATGGTTATTTAGGTTTCACATTTAGTTGTGACCGAATCCTCATATCAGTCTCCTAGTTTTAGACTGTGGATTTCTTAGTTACACATGTCCAATTTAAAATGTTTAAGTTTTTTCATTCTGTGTCAACTATTTAATCACAATCCAAATTTAGAGCTGTATCAATCTTTAATGTTGTGTCCATTCTTGCCCCCAACTGTTCAGGGTCCGACCTCTGGGCCACAGTTAAAAATATTTTGGTTTGCCCAAACCCTACCCAAAGGTTGAGACAGTGGGTAGGTTCATGTAGGTAGGCATTTTCTTTTTTTTTTTCAAAATGAGAAATTGAAGTATCGGGTGTTTATTAGTCTTCATGCCTATCTGATTAAAAAAAAACTTCTTCAAATCAGGACAATAAAAGAATTTGAGTAGACAGCTTTTTTCTAGGTGGGTAACGTTTGGGCAAACAAACCTATTCTTTTTTATGGCCCTGCGGTCGTATAAAGCTGCGCCCTGCGGAGCATCTGGTTTTTAGTATTAACAAAATACAGCATTGTTCTTCTATGTTACAGAGGCAGGGCAGTGTTTTTGTAAGGCAGCTGTAATACAGATTAAGCTACAAAGCAAACATCAAGCTGCCTCAGAATATGTGAATGCCTCTACCTGTTATAAAAAAGGAGATCCTAACGGTAAGAAAAAAGTTCTAATTACAATAATTTATGAATAATTAACATGATAAAGATGTACACAAACTTAGCCTTGTTGTCCTATCAACAGGATTTTGAAAATAAAAACAGACAAACATAATACATGTGCATACACAGAGTGGGATTTCCAGTGACACTAGAACAATAGAAAAATGACTCTTCTTATGAAAGGGATAGAAAAGGTAAAAAAAAAAAGGAAAGACATTTAACACATAAAATTGGATATGCATAGGGACGAATTTCTCTTAAGACACAAAACCATAATATAACTTTTATGCAACCACTATAAGTAGAGTATATCTTAAAGGTGAATTTGTTGATATATGATTTTTTAGTTTCCTTGACTGCATATTTTTCTTTTTTTTTGAAAAAAATATATATCAAACCTTTATAATGTAGCTTTCTGAGTATCTAGTTTTTAACGTGTTCCGAAATGAAGTTTCATCACAAAAATTTTTCAAATTTGGGTCACTTTGTCAATATGAATGTTGGTAAACACATATGATCGAGCACACCGATAAGTGTATCTTTGTTGTCAACTCGATATGATGTATTCAATATAAGTGACAAATAACTTAATGTGAGGCTTATTGTAATCATAATATAAATGATCAACATAAGGCCACACCAATTTGATTCCTTGTTCGACGGACCCGCCCACACCTATTTTTTTCAAAACAGAATTTTTTTATTTTTTTATATTCCCGCTTCCCGCATCAACATCTGTTTTTAAATCACAGTCTAACCTGTATATATATCGATTTTTAACATAAAAGCACCCCACCACACTGTGTAAATATCTGTGAGAATATTTGTTTTAGCATGAAACCTATTTATCCAAAGCGGGAGTGCTCTGATATAAATTTATAACAGCGGAAATACCTTTTAAGAACAAAAAATTGGTTTCTTTCCCCCTTACTTATATTCCCTATCAAAACATGTTCGTTGTTAGAATAAAGTACAAAGTACTTCTGAAGGATTTGCCTTCAACTGCAATTATATTGAATGCTGGAGAAACAAAACTATCCATAGCCGCTGCATGTTTATGCACCTGTCCTGATTGATTCAGGGGCCCGCATCGTTTGTTGATGTTGTTCATTGGTATTTTTCCGTTCGGATATATAAATTAGATCGTTGGTTTTCCTGTTCGAATTGTGTACGCTAATAATTTTGGGGTCCTTTTTAGCTTGCTGTTTGGTCTGTATCAAAGCCCTATGTAAAAGGCCATACTTTGACCTGTGTTTGCTATTATCAGGTTGAGAACAACCCTCCCTCAGACAAGGGTAATTTTACTGATGAAGAAAAGAAAATAGAAATACCAAGGATTTGTTTAGTTCTTCTATACAAAACCTTTGAAAACTTAGAATTTTGTACTCAAAAAGAGGAGTGTTACATCATATTTTAAACAACTTTTTCTGAAAGAGGGGTCCACTTATTTTGAATAATATTAAACTGTAATTAAAGTAAATGTGTTAACATGGTTAAAGTCCAGGAATATTACAAAAATTATTGGACATGTTTTGGCCTTTTAATACCAGATAGATATATACTTGTTTGAGAAAATATGAGCCCTTTTGTACAAACAAATATATTATAACTTATATTGATCCCTCATAAAACATGTAAAAGGGATATTTATAACATTAAGGGGTTGCCCCCAAACTGATTATGACTTGGATGGAGAATTGTCTCATTGTCAGTCACACAAACATAGTCAAGATTTAATTATTTCTTGGTGAACAGGGAAACAATACTTCAGAAATTAAAGAAATGTCAAAGTACAAGTGATAAATCAAGTTTTAATATTGTCAAAACCTACTATTTATGTTTACAAAAAAAAATTATAATTGCTCGCCTCTACTTTTCAAGCTTCGCCTCAAAAATTTGCAAATTAAATATTTTTTTTATTAAAATTTTCAAATCGCTCGCTCGCCCCAAATTTTGGAGTCCAAAAATCCGTAGAACAAGAAATTAAATTGGTGTGGCCTCATGATATTATGTTTTAAAAACATGAGTCCTATAATATTAGACTTTAAAGGTTCATATCATATACATTCACAACGTTTTTTATCGGATTTTTTTATGCCCCACCTACGATAGTAGAGGCATTATGTTTTCTGGTCTGTGCGTCAGTCTGTTTGTCCGTTTGTAAAAAATAGGTTCCATGAATGTCATACGTTTGTACTATTATTGAATGGTTGCAAGGATGAAAGCACATTAGCAGTCTCTGAGATACTAACTGTTCTTTGAGGCATATATCATTTTATGATAACATTTTTACTATCTAAGCTATGGATAAAAATCAAATACTGTTTTTGCATATAGGATGTTTTATTCTTGTTAAAATTGGTTGCAATTGAAATCACAAATGATACCTTAGCATTGCAGCTTTTTTATAGAGTTCGGTTTCGGTGGAAGGGTTGAGGGCAATAAAAAATGTTATAAAACATAACTAGTCTACAATAGCACATAATAAGTGAACAAGTGACAACATGAAAATCCTAACATGTGACCAAATATTCCTTAAATGTTAAAGGGTGTCATTTTATGAAAAAAATAAGGAAATCAAGTCTCCTAAACATTTATCAATATGATCATCTTGTGAATATTCTAAACAATAAAAAGGTAATAATCATTATCCACCATATTAAGCACCATTTGAACAACTTTTGCATACATCCTTGTATAATTTAGTATGGATTCCTTACTGTGTTGCTGTTCAACAGAATCTAACTATGAGCAATATACCCCAAGAAAATTACCTTCTTTCAAACTACTATAAAATTTGGAAATCAGCCATAGAATTACTAAAACCCATAATCATATATCACTTTCCTTATATTGCATTGAAGACTTCTATGTTATATGCCAATGTTAATGATATTTGTTTTTTATGCTAAATATTGAAAAGCTGAACTAGGTTTAATCATCAGTGTCTTCTTCACTGTAATCACTGTCCTCATCATCAGAAAAATCCTCATTTTCATTCTCAGAAGAGGCCTCCTCATCATCAATGAAATCTTTATCTTCATCATCAATGAAATCCTTACTTTCATCACCTACTTCCTCATTTAGATCATTACTTTCAGTAGAGTCACTTTCACCATCTTCACTTTCCCTGTTATCTCCTTGCTGCTCCTCATTGTCATTGTAGTCTTTTTTGCCATTTTTATACGCCCGTCGTCTTTCAAACAACGGGCGTATCATGCGCTAAAGCGCAGCCCTTTATTACTATAATGTAACCTTGAGGTTCAACATTGATAGTAAAAAAAATCCCATTAAAACGTTAAATGTAAATGATATGAACCTTCGAATTCTTATAATATAGGACTAGAAAACATATAATCCTAATTAACTACGTGTGTTAAAGAAGACTTTGCACTTTTATGATGTACAGGTATACGATCTTCCATATTCAAATCTGTTAAAAAAAATAAAAAAATTGAAATATTAACACACTACGCAATTGTTTTAACTTTTGTTTTTGTTAAAATATCCGATTTTTTTTATTTGGTATTTCTTTGTTTTTTTCTTTAAAAATATTATGATCCTCAATTTGATGAATTTTGAATACTTTTATACAAATACATGTACTACATAAAGCAAAGTATATGTTAAATCTGAATGTATTTATATATGAAAAATGAAAAAACCATACCCCTCCCCCGTTTTGAAGTGTAATGGTTTAAGGGGATTCCCACTGACTGCCTAAAAGGGGGCTTGCTCCAGTCCTGTGACAGTGATTTTGTATATAATTAACCTTTGTTTCACATTGAAAGAGGCGGCCGGGCAACCAGCTTGTCTTGCAAACAGCCATTGGACGTCAGGGTAATCTCGAACTATAACTTTCCATGTTGTATTAATAAACAAATTAAATCTATATTTTGTCATAAACTTTGTGAACTATAGTGTCAAGCAAACTGAAACGAAAAGCCCATCCTTGATAAAAAATGTCAAGTGTGCCAAGTGTGGAATTAAGGTGGCAGACAGATTGTATCATAAAATATAGACAAGCCAGAGGATTTTTTTTTAAGTTGGTAACAAGACATTCATAGCTTATGATTCTTGAACTGTCTCTGTCCAAGTTTTGTAACAGTTCTTTAGAATGCAAACGTGTCAAACCACAGGGTCCTCTACAAAAAAAAGAAGGTTGGACACTTGTCAAATATGTCCCAACATAGCTTAAAAAAGTCATGAAACTTTAGGCTAAAATTTAAACTGCAACCTTATTTAAAACCTATGACATGTTAATGTTAAAAACTGAATTTACAGATGAATTTTCCTAAGTCTTTTCTTTCTCTCAGAGACCAGCATTTCTAAAAATCACCTAGCCAGTTCTTTAGAAAATGTACTTTGATGCTAGATTGAAAGAAATTGCCAAATTAAGACACAAAGAAGATGGCATCTTAACAGTCCAAGAACAATGCACAAACTTAAGGAAAACTCATTTATTTCATCTTGACATCTTTCTACAAAGCTCAGATGCTCAGTTTCTTTATCAAAAGAAATTTAAAACATCGGAATTTACATGTAAACAAACCACAAACGTTTTGGTATATTTTTCTTGAGAGCAACACACCAGCTTCATTTGGACCTCATATATAGAGACTTAGACCCCGTTTACACTTGTAATTTTTTTTATTTTTCTGTAGATCGATCCAGATTGATCTAGAAAAGATCGATCTCAAGTCTAATGTATACAGGAATGATTGATCCTCAATTGGACTTAAAAAGTCAACTTCAGAGGTGGTTTTAAAAAGATTGATCATATTTAAATCAATCTTTCTGAAAGTGTAAATGCTTAGATCGATCTTTTTATACGACTGCAAACATTTTTTTGCGTCGTATCATGTCGTCGTCATCTGCGTCGTCCCAAGACACATTTAGTTTCTGGACAATAACTTGAGATTAAGTGAATGGATCTCTATAAATTTTTACCAGAAGGTTAATACCTCTAAAGGAAGGTTGGGATTGATTTTTGGGGTTATGGTCCAAATAGTTTAGGAATAAGGGGGCCCAAAATAAGCATTTTTGTATTTTTCAAACAATAACTTGTGTTTAAGTGTATGAATCGCTCTGAAATTATACCACAAGTTTTCATAACATTAAAGAATGGTTAGTTATGACTTTGGGGGTTATGGCTCAAAAAAAAAAATTTGAATTAGGGACAACAAAAGGGGAAGTAGGGGCAAAAAAAAAGGGGGAAACTAGGTTTTTCTGGTCAATGGACAATTAAGACAATTTAAAAGCAGTGTAAGGGAGGTAATTCAAAAACAGTTAACATACACTGTTTGGTATGTTCAGATTTACCTCCCTTACACTTTTTGTAAATAATGTATAAAGAAATGTCAGGTTTTGGACTTATTACCTAATAAAGGGGGGTGGTTTTCATTTTTTTTTTTCCAAATTTTTGAAAAGTTTGAGGAAGAAATCTTTAATTGCACAATATTGCGCAAAAAGATTTGTATGATCTTGACATTTGTTTTCTGTCAGAAACTCATATTATGTCAAAAGTTTGATCACAATCCAAATTCAGAGCTGTATCAAGCTTGAATGTTGTGTCCATACTTGCCCCAACTGTTCAGGGTTCGACCTCTGTGGTTGTATAAAGCTGCCCCCTGCAGAGCACCTGGTTTAAGGTGAATGTTATATTAAGATATGAAAATAAATCTGTGCATGTCGGCAACAAAAAAAAGTGTTTAAAATCAATGAATTAGGCAGTCAGTGGGCCCTCTTTTATGAAAATTCCTGGATCCAACACTGACAAGTCAATGAAGGATATAATTCTATAAGAAAAGTAAACATAGATTCAGCTGTTTCTGGATCATTTTCTAAATCGATAACTTATATTTCTTTGCTGCAAATTTTCATTTTGAAAGGCATTGACCGTTTGTCCCTAAATAGGTTTCAGTTCAGTAACTTGAGTTTGCCTCAACCAAATGTTTTGAAATTTATACACAATGCTTATTACCACAAAACACAGATCAAGATAGAATTTAAGTGGCGTCACTTTAACCTTTCTAGAGTTATGCCCCTTTATAAATGGAAAAATTACAACATTTTTAGTTTCTGTTCTCTAACTTTATTTTGTATCAACCAAATGTTATGAAACTCATACACAATGCTAATTATAAAAAAAATACAGATCTAGTTTGAATGTTGGTAGCGTCAATAGAGAGTTATGCCCTTAATAAATGAAAAAAATACAAGTATTTTAGTTTGCATTTTTATACGAAATCTCTGAAATTTAAACACAAGGTTTATGACCATAAAGGGAGGTTGGGATTGATTTTGGGAGTTTTGGTCCCAACAGTTTAGGAATAAGGGGCCCAGAAAGGGTCCAAAATTAAACGTTGTTTGATTTCATCAAAAATTGAATAATTGGAGTTCTTTGATATGCCGAATGTAACTATGTATGTAGATTCTTAATTTTTGGTCCTGTTTTCAAATTGGTCTACATTAAGGTCCAAAGGGTCCAAATTATACTTTGTTTGATTTTATCAAAAAATGAATCCTTGGGTTCTTTGATATGCTGAATCTAAACATGTACTTAGATTTTTTTATTATTGGCCCAGTTTTCAAGTTGGTCCAAATTAGGATCCAAAATTAAACTTTGTTTGATTTCATCAAAAATTGAATAATTGGGGTTCTTTGATATGCCAAATCTAACTGTGTCTAGAAATCTTCAATTGTACATTATTGTGGAATAGCAAATATTTTCAATTGCACAGTATTGCACAATAGCAAGAAATATCTAATTGCACAATATTGTGCAATAGCAAGAAATTTTCAATTGATTGGAGTTATCTTTCTTTGTCCAGAATAGTAGTTGAATCAACTTAAACCATTGTTTTATACAATATACAATGTATATTCACTTTTACTACCAACTGATAAATCAAAACAATCTTTACCATTCAGTGATAACCAGCACTTTTTTTTCATTTTAATATTTTATGATGTATTTAAATGAGTAGTTATTGCTATTTCTTCAATTTTTTTGAGAGGATTAATATTCAACAGCATAGTGAATTGCTCAAAGGCAAAACAAAACATTTTAAGTTCATTAGACCACATTCATTCTGTGTCAGAAACCTATGCTGTGTCAACTATTTAATCACAGTCCAAATTTAGAGCTGAATCCAGCTTGAAAGCTGTGTCCATACTTGCCCCAACTGTTCAGGGTTCAACCTCTGCGGTCGTATAAAGCTGCGCCCTGCGGAGCATTTGGTTTAACTTTAGTTTTCCTCAACCAAATGTTATTAAACTTAAACATATTTGCTTATTTCCCCAAAATACAGATCAATCTAAATTTAAGAGATGTCGCTTCAACCGTTCTAGAGTTATGCTCCTTCACAAATGGAAAAAAGGAATCTAATATCTGTTAAAAAATATCAATCTTATATTTGTAAAAAAAAAAAAAAAAAATTAAATTGGAGTTATCTTCCTTTGTCCATAATTGTAGTTGAATCAACTTTAAAAATTGATTTTAACCAACTGCAATAATGAACAAAGGAAGATAACTCCAATTATAAAAAAATATTTTTAACAAAAAGTTATTTTTAACAAAAAATTATTTTAACAATTACATCAACTACAACCAGTGCTTTATACAATGCAATATTCACTAAAAAAATAAAACACAATTTGTACAAGCACTTTGATTAATGTTCTTCAGTTTTGTCCTTTAATAATCTGATATGATATTTTGTTTTCATTTTCTAACTTAAGTTTGTCTCAACTTAATTTAATGAAATGTATATATATAATGCTTATTACCTCTTAACTCAGTTTAATTTAAAATTTTGTAAGTTTCACTTTTACAGTTCTAGAGTTATGCTCCTTCACAAATGGAAAAAAGGAATCTAATATCTGTTAAAAAATATCAATCTTATATTTGTAAAAAAAAAAAAAAAAAAAATTGGAGTTATCTTCCTTTGTCCATAATTGTAGTTGAATCAACTTTAAAAATTGATTTTAACCAACTGCAATAATGAACAAAGGAAGATAACTCCAATTATAAAAAAATATTTTTAACAAAAAGTTATTTTTAACAAAAAATTATTTTAACAATTACATCAACTACAACCAGTGCTTTATACAATGCAATGTTCACTAAAAAAATAAAACACAATTTGTACAAGCACTTTGATTAATGTTCTTCAGTTTTGTCCTTTAATAAACTGATATGATATTTTGTTTTCATTTTCTAACTTAAGTTTGTCTCAACTTAATTTAATGAAATGTATATATATAATGCTTATTACCTCTTAACTCAGTTTAATTTAAAATTTTGTAAGTTTCACTTTTACAGTTCTTGAGGTATGTCTCTTTATTATGTTATATGCTAGCGGGGGTATCATCTGTGTCCCTATGGACACATTCCACATATTTTTTAGCTCACCTGGCCCGAAGGGCCAAGTGAGCTTTTCTCATCACTTGGCGTCCGGCGTCCGTCGTCGTCCGTCGTCGTCGTCCGTCGTCCTGCGTCCGTCGTCGTTAACTTTTACAAAAATCTTCTCCTCTGAAACTGCTGGGCCAAATTTAACCAAACATGGCCAAAATCATTATTAGGGTATCTAGTTTAAAAATTGTGTCCGGTGACACGGCCAACCAACCAAGATGGCCGCCATGGCTAAAAATAGAACATAGGGGTAAAATGCAGTTTTTGGCTTATAACTCAAAAATCAAAGCATTTAGAGCAAATCTGACATGGGGTAAAATTGTTTATCAGGTCAAGATCTATCTGCCCTGAAATTTTCAGATGAATCGAACAACCCGTTTATAGGTTGCTGCCCCTGAATTGGTAATTTTGAGAAAATTTTGCTGTTTTTGGTTATTATCTTGAATATTATTATAGATATAGATAAACTGTAAACAGCAAAAATGTTCAGCAAAGTAAAATCTACAAATAAGTCAACATGACCAAAATGGTCTGTTGACCCCTTTAGAAGTTATTGCCCTTTATAGTCAATTTTTAACCATTTTTCGTAAATCTTAATTATCTTTTACAAAAATCTTCTCCTCTGAAACTACAGGGCCAAATTAAACCAAATTGGCCACAATCATCATTCAGGTATCTAGTTTAAAAATTGTGTCCGGTGATCCGGCCAACCAACCAAGATGGCCGCCATGGCTAAAAATAGAACATAGGGGTAAAATGCAGTTTTTGGCTTATCACTCAAAAACCGAAGCATATAGAGCAAATCTGACATGTAGTAAAATTGTGTATCAGGTCAAGATCTATCTGCCCTGAAATTTTGAGATGTATCGGACAACTCGTTGATAGGTTGCTGCCCCTGAATTGGTAATTTTAAGGAAATTTTGCTGTTTTTCGTTATTATCTTGAATATTATTATAGATAGAGATAAACTGTAAACAGCAAAAATGTTCAGTTAAGTATGATCTACAAATAAGTCAAATGACCAAAATGGTCTGTTGACCCCTTTAGGAGTTATTGCCCTTTATAGTCAATTTTTAACCATTTTTCGTAGATCTTAGTTATCTTTTACAAAAATCTTCTCCTCTGAAACTACTGGACCAGATTTAACCAAACATGGCCAAAATCATTATTAGGGTATCTAGTTTAAAAATTGTGTCCGATGACCCGGCCAACCAACCAAGATGGCCGCCATGGCTAAAAATAGAACATAGGGGTAAAATGCAGTTTTGGCTTATCACTCAAAAACCAAAGCATTTAGAGCAAATCTGACATGTGGTAAAATTGTTTATCAGGTCAAGATCTATCTGCAACAACAAAAGAAAGAGAGTTTTTAACGACCTCAGCTGGCTATACAACCGTTGCACAATCAACTGAATTTTGCAGAAATCATTTATAGGATAGATTGCCCATATATGATAATTTTTTATTACCTTTTTGTTTTTTTTGGCAAAGGCGGGGGGGGTTGCGCAACAACAAAACTACTTCACAACTTTCTCATTACTTTGCATTTCTTGTTAGATAAATTTTACAAAAATTCTCCCCTGAACAACTGTCGGATTTAAACAAACTTGGTTTAAATCACCACTAGGATATCCAGGGACCACTGTGTATGATGACCCTGCCTGCCCACATGGCTGAAATAAAACATAGGTTTCAAATGCACTCTTTAGTATTATATCTCTGAAACTAAACAACAGTACAACAGTTGCATTTATCATGCAACAATTGTAAATAAAAATATCAGGTGAGCGACACAGGGTCCTTGGACCCTCTAGTTTTTTAATAGTTGGTAACAGTTTTTTTTTCTCTCAAAAATTCCATATATATGGATGAAAGATGATCAGTCAGGACCTTTGATTATGTAGAAGTAAGTAAGGTAGGCTTATATTTGTGCATTTTTAAGATTAAGTTTGCTATAATTCTTGCAAAATGTAAAAATGCTATACTGTTTGTTGATTTCAACATATTTTTTTTCTTTTTCACAGAGGCTGTGAATTGTTTACTTAAGGCCATAGAAATATTTACAGATATGGTAAGCAATGGCATGTATCTATAAAATGCAATAATCAATGTTTTTCTTGTTCTTAAAGGTAAGACATAATTGTGTTTCCTGTCTTAATTCTTCATTTTTGTCTTTAAATTGCTAATTAGGGATTACAATTTGGCACCAGCAGTGTAAACAATTGAATTATTGTCTTTTTTTTTTAATTTTATGTTAACAACTTCCTCAGTTGATCAGGATGCAGATAAAGGATCCCCATTTACAATTATAACAACTTTCTGGGAAGCAGGAGGCCGCAAAAGAGTCAAAAACAAATTCTCTATTTATCACCCGAAGAATTGATATGATAATTATGATAAATATTCTCTTATATGACAATAAATGGAAAAAAACCAACAACACATAATTCTAGATAGTAATTTTAAATGATATAACGTCACAACATAAGCAAGTGCATTGCTGAGCAATGGATAACTCAATATACAAATGAAAGAGTACAAGAAAGGCAAACCACTGAATATTGTAACATTTTATTCTTACATCTTTTTCAAAAGACACAATGGCTTATTTATATATATATATATATATTGTTACAGGTGGGCGAGTAGGGGTCAAGTGTACTTTTAATTCCGTATGATTGCTTATTGACCGTGTTCCTTTACTTAGTCTTGTTTTAAGTGTAGTTTGTTGACTCCAGCATAATCACATCTAAAATGATGAATCCAGTGTAAGAGAATGACTTTTATTCTTGTCCATATATCTCAATAAATAACTCATTCAAATATTAGCAATAACATAGTATAACCATAAATTGGAATAGTAAGACGCTGGCCTTCCGAACCCCAGATGTAACTTTAATATATACAGATTTACAAGACTTTATCCTATCAATCATACAATAATGAGAGAATGAAATATACTTATTTCATTAAATTACGATATTAGAAAGTTGTCAACGTGGTGGGACATCGTATCTTTACATCTTTAATAATTGTATAATTTGCCAAAAACTGCTATTAGAAATTGTAAATATTGAACTGGTTCCGCATCTTGTCTGAATTTGAAGCCACTTCCTGTTGAAGACCTGCTTAAGCGGGAATACTTATAAGAAGCGGTATTTGGTTCCTGGACGTCCTTATGTAATTAAGCTTTTAGTTTAATATTCCAAAAGATGTAAAAAGATAAATATAGACTTGAAATGCTATCTCATAGCTTAAGGTAAAATAGCTTTATATCGAAATGCATCCTGTACCCAAATAGCTTGGTTGACTTTAAGGGTTGTTTTGTTTATTGCTCTGCTCTGCTTAATAGCCAGATACGATATGCCGAAGTGCTAGTGCGACGCCGTATTTATACTTGATGGTGAAATACATCCGCGACTCACAGAACTGAAAATCTACTATAACTTTGAAATACTAAGGAAAACTCTGGCTCATGTCCCAAAATGTCGTTATAAATCCATAAAATCGTGAAAGTTTTCCTTTTAAATTCCAATAAATAAGTGACATAATAAATATAAACCTTAAAATTCCATACTCTTAGCCTTATCACCTACGTTTCTATCTGACGTCATTGAAATCACAAAATAGTTCCTTAATGGCGCTTCACAAAAACGTACTTAACGTAAAATATCTTATTATTAAATATCCTACACAATAAAAGGAAGGCCAGCTTGTGATTTAATCATATCTTATTAATACATCCATGTATCATAACTTTATAAGGAAGTACTGTTACCCGGAAGGAATGGCAACTTCCAATATAGTAAACAAGCACTCGCCACGATGGAATTTAAGGGAAAACTACCCAAAAGATATGTCAAATAACACTGAGACTGAATGAATAGGTAACAACAAACATGTTTTACAAACCCATTATCCCCTGAAAGTGTGAATTTAATGTAGACCTGTGAAAATCGTGATCGAAGTGCCTGTTCACTGACAGTTGAATTTTACCGCTATGACAACTTGATAAGTTGATAGACATTATGTTAAATGTTATGTTATCTGATAAAATTGGTACTAATTATAAAAATATGCAGTTTGATCTCCCCAAATTGAGTTTGCCAAAGTTGTCTTAGTGTATGAAAATCATCTAAGACCGTTATTTTTCAGGTTTTCAGATATTGATCCCAATAAAATTTAGAAATATAAAATGTGTTGTTTCTTTGAGATTATTATCAATACCCATTTATAACACTATATATATATATATAAACGAGTCTAAATTGAAAACTAAATTCAAACCTATGATTGCGTTGGATGTTGAAGGGTCTAAATACAGCACAAACAACATTTTCCAAAAGACCAAAAAAGTAAAGAAGTATATTTAAACAAAACGCATTTGACTAACAGGTCGAACAACTGATGTTCTTTAACCCTGCTGACTGCCATTGACGATTGCCAAATAAAATTGATCACAAGATGTAACAAAATGGATCTTAATATAGATTTAATACTAAACAGAAAACAATTAACTTGTGGCCACGATGTTATGCCACAAACATGAGGTGTTAATATTTATTGTACACCAGATCCGGATTTTCGACAATAAATGTCTCTTCAGTGATGTTAGGGATCGAAATGGTATTTGGAAGGCCATATAAAATGTACCCTCATTTTTAGATAGACTCTTGAATTTTAAGAGTCAATATAGGATGAACGGATCATTTAAACTGGAGGGAAAATATGATTTCTAGCCCAAACCAAAAAATATAAACGAGTCTAAATTGAAAACTACGTTCAAACCTATGATTGCGTTGTATAAAAACTGCAATTTTTATACGTGTGCATTTAAAACAAATTTCGTTGTAGAAGGGTCTAAATACAGCACAAACAACATTTTCCAAAAGACCAAAAAAGTGAAGAAGTATATTCAACATTTTCCAAAAGACCAAAAAAGTGAAGAAGTATATTTAAACAAAATGCATTTGACTAACAGGTCGAACAACTGATGTTCTTTAACCCTGCTGACTGCCATTTATATATATATATATATAAATCGTCTGAATAATAGTCAACGATTTTTCCCACGTGGGCGCTGGATCATTACAAGTAATGATACATGTACACAATAAAATAAATTATATAAACGCCTAAGAAGTGTACATAACAACACCAATAACATAAAAAGGAACTATAAATGTAATTATTTATAAATATTTCGGATAACAGATATCCTTCATCGGTATATATGATTGTGATGTTGAATGAATCAATTATCAGTCTACTTAGATTAAGCTGTTACAATCTTGAAAGTTATACAATAAAAAAGTCAAACCGAACATCAGGTAAGACGCTTGCACAATTCTAAAAATTTGTTAAACACGACATTGGTTATATGACTAATTACATCAAAGAGTTCAAGTATATGCTTTAAATTAAAATTTTTAGAATTGTGCAAGCGTCTTACCTGATGTTCTGTTTGACTTTTTTATTGTATAACTTTCAAGATTGTAACAGCTTAATCTAAGTAGACTGATAATTGATTCATTCAACATCACAATCATATTTACCGATGAAGGATATCTGTTATCCGAAATATTTATAAATAATTACATTTATAGTTCCTTTTTATGTTATTGGTGTTGTTATGTACACTTCTTAGGCGTTTATATATATATATTTTTATATATATATATATATATAGACCTGTAAATTTGCTTTCTCAAATTTTTATGTTCTTCCCTCGCCGAGATTCTAACTCATGCTACTGAGATATTGTGACACCAAATTGCATGCACTGTATATCAGACACGCTAGACAACTCCACCACCTTGGCATATATATATATGCATGTATACACTTGCCTATAATTTATCATTTATGTAAATATATTTATGTACTTTCAGGGTAGATTTTCAATAGCAGCAAAACATCACATGTCTGTTGCAGAAATATATGAAACAGAATTAGTTGATATAGATAAGGTATTTGTAATATTATTCTGTTCACACACCCTCATACAAAGACCCTTTTATGCTCACATGGCCAAAAGGGCCAAGTAAGCTTTTCTAATCACTTGGCATTCGTCGTCCTGATTAGGGTATCTACTTTAAAAAATGGGTCCAATGACGCGCCCAACCAACCAAGATGGCCACCATGGCTAAAAAAAGAACATATGGGTAAAATGAAGACTTACATCTTGGAAACCAAAGCATTTAGAGCAAATCTGACATGGGGTTAAATTGTTTATTAGGCGGAGATCTATCTGTCTAGCAATTTTAAACGAATTGGACAACCAGTTGTTAGGTTGCTGCCTCTGATTTGCTAATTTTAAGGTAATTTCACATTTTTATACTTCTGTTTACGGGACGTAATATGATATAACATTATCTGTATGTCTGTCTGTCTGTCGGTCCGTCCGTACGTCTGCGTCAACATGTTGGACATTTACCCCAAAACACTTTTACCAATTTGTATAAAACTTTGGTGAATTGTTTATATCAATAAATGTGAGGTCCCTTTCGTTTTTTATAAAGGAGTAGGTTCAGTAAGACCCCTTTTTGGCCCCACAATTAAGCAGTTTTGCAAAATTGTGAAAATGTAATCTTTTAGCTATTTTTTTGAAAGTAGAATGCTTCTGCTACATAAATATGTGCTGTTTTTGACAATACAATGCACATATATCGTGTACTAGCATCATAAAGTCATGCTAAATTACTGAAATCTTCACAATTATAGCATTTTAGTTAAATTTTAGACGGTTTCCGTCTTGAATGAAAGTGGCCGCATTCGTGTTCATTCATAATATTAAAATGTAAGTTGTATTTGATGATAATACATAACATATATAAAGGTTGAGGATGAACACGGATGCGGCCACTTTCATTTTTGACGAAAACCATCTGAAAAGTGACGTTTTTTGGCATATTTGATAGATTTTTCATATTTAAGCTTCAATCGGAGCGTTTTTAATGACTGAATCAGTTAAAATCTTTAGCATAAACTGATCGAATCAATCAAAATAGACACTTAAGTGTTTAAAAAGTGTCCTAAATATCTCGTTAGATGAAACTGAAATTTGGGGCCAAAATCGGCCCTTACCGGACCTACTCCTTTTAGATATAAGGTATGTATATGGTTTTATTCAATAAAAAAAGGGGTGATTTTCCAGTTTTCAGGCAATTACTCAAGAATGCTTTCACCAACTTGCAAGAATTAGTGGTAAATTAACTGTTTATATTGATTGCCATAAGCTCCCTTTCCATGTTTATAAATTTTAGATTTTACATGTCCAAGTAACAGGGTTTTTATTCATAAAAAAAGGGGGATTTTCCAGTTTAATGCATTTCCATCAGTTTTAGTTTGTTATCCAGATTTTGTTTTTTGTCCATGGATTGATGAATTTGAACAGCGGTATACTACTGTTGCCTTTATTTGGGACAAAAACTCAAAAATGCTTTCAACAGTTCTGATGATAATTTGGTGAATTGTTTATATCTATTGATGTAAGTTCCCTTTAGAATTTTATAAATTTTACATTTAACATTCCTGAGTAATGGGGTTTTATTCATTAATAAAGGGGGGATTTTCCAGTTTTCAAACAATAATTTATATCAATTTCTATTATGACATTGAGAATAAATTGAACATTATTTGTTTATAGTCTGAAAACAGATTTACTAAGTATTGCTGAACAGCACAGTGTATTACACAATAGCAAGAAATCTGTAATTGAATATAAATTCCATTCATATAACCAATTTCAAGTTCTTTGACTGCATTAATTCAGAAACCTATACTATGTCAAATATTTTTGATTACAGCCTAAATTTGGACCTGTATCAAGCTTGAATATTTTTGCCCCAACTATTTAGGGTTGCCTCTTGCAGACGTAATCAGCTGAGCTCAACGACTGCCAAAATTAATAAGAAGGTTTAATAACACTAAAGGAAGGTTGGAATTGATTTTGGGGATGATGGTCCCAACGGTTTAGGAATTAGGGGCACTGAAGGGACCCAAAACAAGTATTTTTCTACTTTCAGGATAATAACTTGTGAACAAGTATTTCAATTGCTCTGAAATTGTACCACAATGCTTAATACTACAAGTAGAAGGTTTGGGTCCAATAACTCCAATTTAAATTTTTCCAGTTCTTAGACCACATTCATTCTGTGTCAACTATTTAATCGCAATTCGAATTCAGAGCTGTATCAAGCTTGAATGTTGTGTCCATACTTACCACTACTGTTCAGGGTTCTACCTCTGCTGTTGGATCAAGCTTCACCCTGCAGAGCATATGGTTAGAGTAACTAATTCTATTTATTATGATTTTGATGATTTTGACCTTATTTTACATGATTTCCTAAACCACAGTAGATACATGCTCTTGAGAGCCTCTAGTTTTGGATATGCATTATACATTGGATTGCTTTTATGGTGCACATGTTATCTGTTTGACATGTTTCATTGTACCTTCACCTTATTTTCATGGTTCCTTGATCCTTTCTAAGTGTTCATGATTTGATGAGTTTCTCAGTTATTGGTCTAATATATTTAGTGTATTGAAGTATTAATGGTGGTTCTCATTGTTTGGGGGTTCTGATCCTGGATCTGGCTTAATTTTTTGTCAGATTCTAGTATCCCACTCATTATTGTAATGATAATGGTTGTAATTTCACATGTCCTGCCCGACTTTATTTCCTTTTTGACGCTCAATAAATTGTCTTTCATGTGTTATGCTAAGAAAACAATCTGCTAATCCCATGTCACTCTTAAACCCAAAAGAGCCCACATTAATGTAAGGTGTCCATCTGTGGTGTATATACAAATGCGTGTCTGGTAGGGTTTGTATGACCTTGACCTCATTTACATTGTTCAGATAAAGTAAAAACAGAAATGGTTCTAAAAGATTGCTGAATTTAGGGGACATGAGGATAAATATTAAAGGATTGGAAAATGTCAACAAATGCAATCTATAAATCAAATAATCAGTGTAATAATGTGTATGTTCCGGACCATATGAGTATTAAGACCATACGCTTATGACCATAGCATATGGGTATTATAAGTTATATGGTTCACTACTGGCCCTGAACGGATTTATAGAGGGTTAGTAAAATTCATAGTGGGTGAGGCCGGAGGCCCAATCCCATATGGATTTTATTCACCCTCTATGGATCTGTAGGGGGTCAGTAGTTAACCGTATAAAGAATTTATCGCACACTGAACCTTTTTTGCTGCGTTTTGTTGAAAAATAAACCATGAAACACAACAAGATTAATAGATGACGTCACCATCAAAGCGTCATGAACCCCCTACGCAGTGGCGGCTCCAGAAATTTTCCTTAGAGGGGGCCCGGTGACTGACCTAGGGGGGGGGGGCCGCTCCAGTCATGCTTCAAAGATTCCCTATATAATCAACCAAATTTTTCCCACGAAAGGGGGGCCCGGGCCACCCAGGGCCACCCTGGATCCGCCTATACCTACGGTCTCATAGGGGGTCATCATGTGACGGCGTTAAACCAATCACAACGTGATAATTTACCCGCGTTGCGATAAATACTCATATGGTCCGACCATACGCGTATGGTCACAGTAATTAAC
Source organism: Mytilus galloprovincialis (assembly GCF_965363235.1). NCBI lineage: Eukaryota > Metazoa > Mollusca > Bivalvia > Mytilida > Mytilidae > Mytilus > Mytilus galloprovincialis. Next base: position 89,466,615 of record NC_134840.1, read on the forward strand.
ATAAAAGGTCATTATACGACCGCAAAAATTTGAATTTTTTGGTCGTATATTGCTATCACGTTGGCGTCGTCGTCGTTGTCTGCGTCGTCGTCGTCGTCGTCGTCGTCCGAATACTTTTAGTTTTCGCACTCTAACTTTAGTAAAAGTGAATAGAAATCAATGAAATTTTAACACAAGGTTTATGACCACAAAAGGAAGGTTGGGATTGATTTTGGGAGTTGTGGTCTCAACATTTTAGGAATTAGGGGCCAAAAAGGGCCCAAAAAAGCATTTTCTTGGTTTTCGCACTATAACTTTAGTTTAAGTGAATAGAAATCTATGAAATTTTGACACAAGGTTTATGACCACAAAAGGAAGGTTGGGATTGATTTTGGGAGTTTTGGTTCCAACAGTTTAGGAAATAAGGGCCAAAAAAGGGCCAAAATAAGCATTATTCTTGGTTTTCGCACAATAACTTTAGTATAAGTAAATAGAAATCAATGAAATTTTAACACAAGGTTTATGACCACAAAAGGAAGGTTGGGATTGATTTTTGGAGTTAAGGTCACAACAGTTTATGAATTAGGGGCCAAAAAGGGGCCCAAATAAGCATTATTTTTGGTTTTTGCACCATAACTTTAGTATAAGTAAATAGAAATCTATGAAATTTAAACACAAGGTTTATGACCATAAAAGGAAGGTTGGGTTTGATTTTGGGAGTTTTGGTCCTAACAGTTTAGGAATAAGGGGCCCAAAGGGTCCAAAATTGAACTTTGTGTGATTTCATCAAAAATTGAATAATTGGGGTTTTTTGATATGCCGAATCTAACTATGTATGTAGATTCTTAATTTTTGGTCCCGTTTTCAAATTGGTCTACATTAAGGTCCAAAGGGTCCAAAATTAAACTTAGTTTGATTTTAGCAAAAATTGAATCCTTGGGGTTCTTTGATATGCTGAATTTAAAAATGTACTTAGATTTTTAATTATTGGCCTAGTTTTCAAGTTGGTCCAAATGGGGGTCCAAAATTAAACTTTGTTTGATTTGATCAAAAATTGAATAAATGGGTTCTTTGATATGCCAAATCTAACTGTGTATGTAGATTCTTAATTTTTGGTCCAGTTTTCAAATTGGTCTACATTAAGGTCCAAAGGGTCCAAAATTAAACTAAGTTTGATTTTAACAAAAATTAAATTCTTGGGCTTATTTGATATGCTTTATCTAAATATGTACTTTGATTTTTGATTATGGGCCCAGTTTTCAAGTTGGTCCAAATCAGGATTCCATATCAAGTATTGTGCAATAGCAAGAAATTTTCAATTGCACAGTATTGCACAGTAGCAAGAAATATCTAATTGCACAATATTGTGCAAAAGCAATTAATTTTCAATTGGAGTTATCTTTCTTTGTATAGAATAGTAGTTGATAATATATGTTGGAAATTTGCCAGACATGACTATGATGTCATTTTCTATTTTTATTTGCCAATAACTTTATGTAAATAACTTCATTGGAAATTTGCCAATATAAAATGTTGCTGATGAAGCTTTTTTTCCTTATCTTATCTAAAATGTTTTTAGATAATGTATGTTGGACATTTGCCAGACATGACTATGATGTCATTTTCTATTTTTATTTGCCAATAACTTTATGTAAATAACTTCATTGGAAATTTGCCAATATAAAATGTTGCTGATGAAGTTTTTTTTTATTGTTTTATACAATAAACAATGTATATCCACTTTTACTACCAACCAATCTTTACCATTCAGTGATAACAAGCACTTTATTTTACATTTTAATATTTTATGATGTATTTAAAAGAGTAGTTATTGTTGCAAACTCCATTAGAAATTTGAATTGATATCAGTTTTGGAAAAAGGGAAATGGGGATGTGAAAAAAAAGGGGGGGTTTAAATTTTTCTCATTTCAGATTTCATAAATAAAAAGAAAATTTCTTCAAACATTTTTTTGAGAGGATTAATATTCAACAGCATAGTGAATTGCTCAAAGGCAAAAAAAAACTTTCAAGTTCATTAGACCACATTCGTTCTGTGTCAGAAACCTATGCTGTGTCATGATCAACTATTTAATTTTAGATTTAAAAAGTTTGAAGAAATCTTTAATTGATTTGTAAAATCTTGACATTTGTTTTGTGTAAAAAAAAAACCCATGTAATGTCAAAAATTTGATCACAATCCAAATTCAGAGCTGTATCACGCTTGAATGTTTTGTCCATACTTGCCCCAACTGTTCAGGGTTCGACCTCTGCGGTCGTATAAAGCTGCACCCTGCGGAGCACCTGGTTTTTTTTATATTTTAATAATAAAAAAGATCTCAATAAAATAAGCAGTTGCACACAGTTAATTTAACTCACTATTTTTAAGTACAATAAGAAGATGTAAAAAATCAAATGCACATATTGTTAAAGGATTTTTTTTTACTTTACGTATACCGGTGTTGAAAAGAGCGTCTGGTTATTTTATATACCACGTTTATTGTGGAAAGTAGATAACAGCACCGGCACAGACCATAGTTTATATAAGTTTGTCCTATGAATTAGTGTACTGCAGTAGTTTTATGATATTGGAGATCTGGAATTTCTTAAAAACACTGTAGACACATCGGAATAGACCTCAGCTGCAAAGAAGGCTAGCTTTTAAAGATGTAACTGAAAAGGATCATGCAAAACCAAGACATGCAAATTCAGTAAAGCTATGGTACCGTGTGGAAGTAAATTTCACCCTAAGCATACAAGCAAGGAATACAATTAGCGATAAAAACTAAGATCAAACTGTGGCATCTATATTTAATGTTTATGTAGCCTTTGAATTATAAAAATAATATATAACCATCATTATTTTTTTTTAAAGATAAAGTATATTGTATTACTGACATGTTTCAAATGCATATTTACGGTTGGACCATACCCGTATGGTCCAAATACTCATATGGTCTGGAACTTGTATATTGATCTTTATTGTAGGCAATAACAAATTATGAACAAGCTGCTGATTACTTTAAAGGAGAAGAATCTAACAGGTTTGTAAGATAAGTGTTCTGTTTATAGGAATTGCTGTTTAACCTCAATTATTGACCTTTCATTTTCAATGTCTACAAATATAGTTCCTAGTATGGACTGTCTATTTCACTAAAAAAGAATTTAGACTTCTTACCAATTTTTATATGACCGCAAAAATTAAAAAAAATAATTTGTAGTATATTGGTATCACGTCTTTGTTGGTGTCAGTGTCATCCAAAGACAGATGATTTCCCAATAATTACTGTAGTATAAGTAAATAGAAATAAAAAAAACTTTAATACAAGCTTCATTACCACAAAAGGAAGGTTGCGATTGATTTTAGGGGTTTTGGTCTCAACAGTTTAGCAATTAGGGGCCGAATCTAGTATAAATTTTGTATTTTATTTCCTTGTACAACAAGAAATATAGACACTATGGCTAAAATGGAACGTACAGGTATTATGCATTTATTTGCTTTTGAAGTAAATATGACAGATACAAGGAACATTTAAAGGGCATTTTTAAACCACTCATTAATATATATTGACAAGCAAAAATAATCACTAATAAAAGATTTAAGCAAAAAAATAACAGGCTCTCAATTTATCTATTAATTTTATATTTTATGTTTCCAAGTTATGGAGGTTTATTCATTAAAAAAGGGTTCCAGTTTTAAGGCAATAACTCGAAAATTCTTTCACCAATTAGCAAGAAGTTTTGGTGAATTGTTTATATTTATTGACATAAGTACCCACTTGATTTTTATAAATTTTAGATTTTTTCGTTTCCAAGTTTTATCCATTAAAAAAGTGGGATTTTCCAGTTTTTTGACAAGAAATCAAAAATCCTTTCAGCAGGTCTCATGACACTTTGGTGAATAGTTTATATCTATTGACATAAGTTCCCGTTTGATTTTTATAAATTTCTATTATGACATTAGGAAGTCATTGAACTTTATTATTTGAAAACAAGACAGGCGTCTCATGTGCTCATTTGGGCAGATATTTATTTTATATGCTGAATCTTACCATGTGAGATTTTGGATATCAGGTATATTAAATGTTCCTTTTGAAATTTTTAGGATCATTGACCACATTTGTTTTGTGTCATAAGCCTATATTATGTAAAAAGTTGTATCACAATCCAAATTCAGACAGTATCAGCTAAATATTTTATGTCCCAACTATTCTGGGTTTGACCTCTGCTGTAGTATCAGTCTGCACATAGCAAAGCATTTTATTTTCAAAGTTAAGAAAAAAAGGTTATAAGGGCTGTACTGTATATTTTCAACGTTTACTTATTGCCTAGAACTTTTAATGAGTTTAAACTTGTACTAAAATGCTGTACTACCCTTCCCTTTACTTTTGGTCTTCGCAGATTTCATTTTGACCATGTAACTCATGTATTTTTATACTGGTAACATTCTCGAGTTATGTTGCTATAAGATGAAAAGTAGTGATCATAATTGGAAACCAGGTAAATAAAACAAGATATCTATGAATAGTATAGGTCTTCCCAAAAGAGGGGTGGTTTGTGAAACAGCTGTATTTACAAAGGGCAAACTATAATTTTCATTTTTTTGTTTTTTAAATTCATTTCAGCTCAGCGAATAAATGTTATCTGAAAGTCGCACACTTTTCTGCACAGTTAGAAAATTATGAGAAGGCAATTGAGCTGTATGAACAGGTAACTCATATTAGTATGATTATTTTTAACACTTAAGGGACTGCTGCAGAAAATTTTAATTTACATATTTCGGGGCCTAGGGTAAAGAAATTTGCACCTGAAATACAAAATAGAGTATGCATAAATTATGTCAGAATGTAACCTTGGCTTCACTTGTCTAATCACATCAAAAATGCAGTGAAGTGTATGGTAGCTGCTGGTTTGGAAAATGTTTATTTCACAATTAGCTATGATGAATTGTAATTGCACAATCGTCCATTAAAATAAAATTGGGAATGGTGTCCAGTGCTGGTTGTTGTATATTCATTCAGAGTATTTAGTGTTTGTTGCAGATCTAGAATCTGATGTGCAGTAGTTGTCGTTTGTTTATGTAATATATACGTGTTTCTCGTTTCTCGTTTTGTTTATATAGATTAGACCGTTGGTTTTCCCGTTTGAATGGTTTTACACTAGTAATTTTGGGGCCCTTTATAGCTTGTTGTTCGGTGTGAGCCAAGGCTCCGTGTTGAAGGCCGTACTTTAACCTATAATGGTTTACTTTTTAAATTGTTATTTGTATGGAGAGTTGTCTCATTGGCACTCACACCACATCTTCCTATATCTAGTTGAAAAAATTGCTGTATAACAAAAGAAAAAGGATCGAAGATGAGGCTTTGCAAACAGAAATTAACTAGACTAGGATTCAAGAAAAGAATAATTCCCTTTTTAAAATTCTACAGCAAAATTATTCAACTCATTGTGCGACAAAGATGTGTGATCCCTTAGATATTCTAAACCAAATATTTCTTTGAAATGGTGAAAATAATGACCATGTATTTAGAGATGTTAGATTTGGATCCTTTTCAATTTGGTCCATATTGAAGTCCAAAGGGTCTCTAAATTAAATTTTTGTTTGATTTCACAACAACAAAAAAAGTTGGTTCTTTGATATGCTGATTCTAACACTGTACTTAGATTTTAGATATTGGGCCATATTTAGTAAATGTCCAATTTCAAATTTTTCACTATTTGGACCTCTTTCATTTTGGGTCACATATTCAATGATATGCTGAATCTACTGAATCTATTAAGACTAGAATTTTGGCCCAGATAACAAATTGGTCACCATGCAGATCCTTAGAGTCCAAAGTTAAGCTTTGTTTAATTTTGTAAAAAATATATAATTTTTTAGGTTCTTTGATATGCTGAATCTTACATGTATTTAAATTTTGGATATTAGAACATGATAGGTAAAAGTCTAATTTAACATTTTCTGTTCTCTGACTACATAATCATTCTGTTCCGTGATCTCTCAAATATTTAATCACAATCAAAATTCAGAGCTTAATCAAGCTTGAATATGGTGTCCTGACATATGTCTGTATGACCAAAGTTGGTTTCTTTTCTCTAACTTTAGTGTGCCTCAAACAAATATTGAAACTTATACAAAATGCATATTAACACAAAACGCATGTCAAATTTGAATTTTGGTGACATCACAACAGTTCTAGAGTTGCGCTCCTTTACAAATGGAAAAAAAAATGCTAAATTTTTCGTTTCCATTTTCTTATTTTAGTCTGCCTCATCCAAATGTTATAAAATTTATTCACATAAATATCAAGACTGACTAGGATCAAGTCAAATTTGGGTAGGCTCACTTTTACTGTTCTTCAGTTATGTCCCTTCATAACTTTACAGGATATACTTGCAGGGGCATCATTTGTATCCCATGGACACATTCAACATTTATTCAAATTTAGATATGTTGTTTCCTGTGACTAAATGAAGGTCAAGCCCATTTTCATGATTTTAGCTTTTCTGGTTGTAGAGTTGTTGCCTTTTTTAGTAGCCAACCATGGGGTTGAGAGGAAATAATTCGCTATGTACAGTCATTATTCCTCCACAATCAGTGTAAAACATAAATGTCGTGGAATTAAAATTGTTTTAGGGAATCAACACAGGTTTATGGGGTTAGGTCAATAAGACAGCAATCCAATGATGCCAAAAAATAAAATAACCAAACACAAATATTGGTTATGATAGTAATATACAAATTTATTGAAGTTAATTGATTAATGATATTATATCTTGTTTGCTTTCAAACTTGCAGATTGCCATTTCCTGTATGGATAATCAGTTACTGAAATATAGTGCTAAGGATCATTTCTTTAAAGCTCTGTTATGTCACTTGTGTGTAGATCTATTGAATGGTCAGCAGGCTGCACAGAAATATGTGGAGATGTTTCCACAGTTTGCCGATTCTAGAGAATATAAATTAGTAAAGGTAAGACAAGATCATTAACAGATTCCTTCATCTCATTGATCAATGTTTCAGTATTTGATGATTAGGTTTATTTCTCATTTGATAAGGGCATAAGGTCAACTGTATTTGGTGTTTTTAATGTTCATGTATATCTTGCACGGTTCAATTGACCTTTACCTCATTTTCATTGTACATTGGTCCACGTTTAGTTTTTGTGATAATTTTGTTTTTCAGATGGTATTACTGTGCTTATCAAGTAGTATCACATTAGCAGAGGGCTAAAACGATTTTCCAAATTGCAGGTTCAACCTCTGTGGTCGATTCAAGCTGAATTCAGTGACACATTTGATCTTAATTTTTGTCGAGCCTGCAACTTTTGTTGCAGAAAGCTCGACATAGGGATAGTGATCCGGCGGCGGCTACGGCGGCGGCGGCGGCGGCGGCGGTGTTAGCTCACTTCTTAAAAGCTTTATATTTCAGAAGGTGGAAGACCTGGATGCTTCATACTTTGTATATAGATGCTTCATGTTATGAAGTTTCCGTCAGTCACATGTCCAATGTCCTTGACCTCATTTTCATGGTTCAGTGACCACTTGAAAAAAAAGTTCAAATTTTTTGTAATGTTGAATTCTCTCTTATTTTAAGTAATAGGATAACTATATTTGGTATGTGCGTACCTTGCAAGGTCCTCATGTCTGTCAGACAGTTTTCACTTGACCTCGACCTCATTTCATGGATCAGTGATCAAGGTTAAGTTTTGGTGGTCAAGTCCAGAGATGGGTTCGATTACTTTCAATGTAATTGATTAAATTACAGTTACTTTGTCATTTGTACGATTAAATTAAATTAATGATTACACCATTTCTGAAAGTATCTGATTAAATTAATGATTATATTGGCAAAGTAATCATGATTACATCTGATTACAATGAATTTAAAAACAAAACATTTTGAATGATGTGGATGAATAAACGTTTAATATAACTATAGCATTTTTGAGAACGTATTTTATTTGGTTCAATTATAAAATGATAACTTCAAATTAAACGTCATCTATTTAAATAAACACCAAATTTCACTACATATATATATACATTACACTTTATCACCAATGTTCTCTAAATTATTTTGAATTAAATTTAATAAAGATATATCATAATCAAGAGTTTTTTTGTTTGTCTTCTGACCTCTTTCATAATTTATATGTATTCCAAGTTGCAGTTTATGGAAGTTTAAATATAGATGAAATAAAGTTACATTTGTACCAGTTAAAACTATGTTAAATTTTAATAGAAATGTTTAATCAAATTGTAAACAATATGTATTAAAGTACTAAAAACCATTGCATTTTACACGTCCAGTCCAAATACAAAAAAAAGTTTAAACAACATATTTGTCCAACTTTTAATTTAGTTTGTGCTAATTAGATAAATTTTCATGTCTGATTTATCTTTTATCATATATCGGCGTTTTGCATTTGCGCCGATCTGCATTTCATTTGCGCCGATTTTTTCTTTCATTTGCGCCGATTTTTTTTTTCATTTGCGCCGATTTTTTTACAGGTAAATTAATGGTACATCGGCAAGATATGTTATTTTTCTGGACACTGAGCCTCCGATATGTATGGCTGTCGAAGATTAAAGAATTGACTCATCGGGTCGTTACAATATGTCCATCGTGTTACAACGAATTTCCAGAACAATTAGAATCAAAATAAACTTAAAAATGGTTTACTTTCATAAATAGTCTTCCAATCAGCTTGGATGGAGAATTGTCTCATTTGCATTCATACCACATCTTCCTATATCTATTAAACATAATTGAGCAACGTTTATAATCAGATATACCAATAAACCTTCAAGTTATAGTACATGTAAAAGTATTAACTTATTTTTACCTGTAAATCCAATTAGGAGAAATTATAAAATCGGCGCAAATGAAAGAATGGAAATTTTCAAAATCGGCGCAAATGTCATACGCCCATCATATATATTTCCCTACAGCTATACTCAATTGGTAATTGCAATAAAAACAAACCTTAATTAGTCTCCTACCTGTCAATTCAAAGTTGACAAAAATCACAAAAATTAACAAAAGATTATAATTCAGGGCTAAAGAAAAGTATTACTTGAATATATAACAGTTATAATCAAATATTAATATGAAGATCATTATAAAACGATGAATATACATGTATGTACAATATCTTTTACCAAGATAAAAGGTATATAATTGTATTATATGTCTCTGCTTAGGCTAATGATGACTTTTCAATACTGTAACAGTTTATTTTTTACTGAAGTAGACAAGCTTAAAGTAACCAAACCATTAGTATGTTAAAAATTTATCAAATATGAACAAAGAGGTTCATTTAATGACAAAAAACACAATTTTAGATTTTTTTCATTGTAATCAGAATGTAATCAAAAAGTAATCATGATTACAGGGTATTTTGAAAAGTAATTGATTAAATTAAATTACATGTAATCAGATTTTTGGCTGATTAATGATTACAATGATTACTTGAAAAATTGTAATCAATTACAGCTGATTAACGATTACAATTACAATTACCCCAAGTCTGGTCAAGTCCATATCTCATATACTATAAGCAATAGGGCTAGTATATTCGGTGTATGGAAGGACTGTAAGGTGTACATGTCCAACTGGCAGGTGTCATCTGACCTTGACCTCATTTTCATGGTTCAGTGGTTGTAGTTAAATTTTTGTGTTTTGATCTGTTTTTCTCATACTATATGCAATAGGTCTACTATATTTGTTGTATGGAATGATGGTAAGGTGTTCATGTCTAGCGGGCAGATGTCATCTGACCTTGACCTCATTTTCATGGTTCAGTGGTCAAAGTTAAGTTTTTGAGTTTTGGTCTTTTTATCTAATACTGTATGCCATAGGTCAACTATATTTGGTGTATGGAAATATTTTATGATCTTTATGTCAGTCACGCAGGTTTTATTTGACGGTGACCTCATTTTCACGGTTCATTGCACAGTGTTAAGTTTTTGTGTTTTGGTCTATTTTTCTTAAACTATAAGTAATGGGTCAACTATATATGTTGTATAGAAGCATTGTTAGCTGTACATGTCTGCCTGGCATGGTTCATCTGACCTTGACCTCATTTTCAAGGTTTATTGGTCTTTGTTTAGTTATCTTGGTTAATGTTAAGTTTATGAGACAGTTGTAATAAAACTAAGCTTTATACTTAGGACTATCAACATAATATCAATGATTAGTATAGAAGGCGAGACATTTCAGCGTGTGCACTCTTGTTTGGTTTATAGATATTGTTTGTGAAAGGTTCTGTATGGTCCGTTGGGAAGTTTTTTTTTTTAGATTTACAACACTCAAATACAATTGGAATTACTGTGTACTTCAGCTCTATAACAATATTTCTTCTCTGCTGTTTTGGACATACAATGCATGTCATTGCCATATAAGTCTTGGGTTTATTTTTTACTTATCATTGTTCTCTTTTTGACAGGTCCTTTTCGTAAACAAGGATAAAATAGCTTCAAATTACAAAACTGTTTATTACAATAATTTAAGGTGGTTGCTACTTCACAGATAATTTATGTTGAGCCTGTAAATTGTAGCTTGCTAAATCAAGACATTTTAAGTGTACCTAGATTCTGTCCTCAGAGTTGTTTAGGTTTAGTCAGTGGTTAAAGTTTTCAGTCATCAATAACTTTGTCAAACCTTCGTGGTATTTTGACTCACTTTAAGTCAACATTACAATTTATACTGACAGCAGCAATCATAGGCGACACAGGGTTCAGCAGAATCCTTAACAAATTTTTATTTACAGCTCAGGGATAATGAGGACTTTGTTTTTCTGTAAATCTTGAAAATGGGTTAATCAATCCATAAGCCAATAAATAAAGAAACCCTTGCCTAATTATTTATCAAAAGTACCAGGACTATAATTTAAGATGCCGGACGCACGTTTTGTCTACATAAGACTCATCAGTTCCTAAGTTAGCTTCAAATACCTATATCAGTAATTGATATTGTATTTATATTGTTTAGAAATTAATGGAAGCAGTGGAAGAAGAAAATGCTGATACTTTTACAGATGCTGTTAAAGAGTATGATAGTATTTCACGATTAGATCAGTGGACTACAACAATATTACTAAGGATCAAGAAAAATGTCAGTGATGAAGACTTGCGTTAATTTATATCATTACTTTATTTCATTAATCATTCGTGCAATTATGTTAATTCTTTTGTTATAATGATGTATACATAAATGTTTGACTTAATGTAACTTAGTGATTACAATGATAAGTTTTTTATTATTGGTCTTTTGATTTATTATTTGATTAAAAAATTATGAAATGCATGCAAACACTCAAATTAAGGTTGTATGGGAGTATAAACGATCAAATGATAGATTTTTTTATACTTTGCCAAAATGAAGTATACATGGTGATACATTTGAAAATGTAATAAAAATTCCATGTAAATTTGTACAGTTCTGAGTTACCTCCACTTAATATTCAAAGTTCTTTTAACAAGTTGCACTCCTGCATCCATATTATATGACTTTATAACAAAATTTTAGAATATTGTGTTCAGCTATTTTACAATTCAAGATGGCAGAAAACTCCCATACTACCATAAAAAGACACACATGAATTGTTTATATGAACGTATATTCTGCTTTCATGTTAAGAATGGCAGTCTTTTTTTTATTATGATAAAGATTATATTCAAATTATTTCAGGAGTTTTATATGTACATTTTAAGTTTTTGAAAAATGTATTATCAACTAAAATATGTGGTGTTTTTTTTTCATTCCAATTAACATGTGTTGGTATTTATTCCTATGTATTAATCAGTCAAAGGTATATAGTTATGTCTGTCTCTTCCTCCTTCGCACTTTTGATTTCAGATGAAAGATAGAGAACAGTTTTAGTCCGATTTTGGTTTGTAAGCTCTCCATTTTTAGCTCACCTGTCCTGAAGTGCCAAGTGAGTTTTTCTCATCACTTGGCGTATGTCATATTTTATTGTTGTACGTCGTCCGTTAACTTTTACAAAAATCCTCTCCTCTAAAACTATCACTAGTTTTGAACTGATCACTGTAATTGCAATTACGGTGATCCCAACATGGCAGAGCCCAAAACAGGTAAAATCGTCTTTTTGTAATTTCTCAGTGTACATGCATTGTTTTAAAGGATTACTCAGTTGCTAGGTTGATATGTACGTATTGTTGTTTGTGTGTGTTCTTAAAATCATAAGTGACCTTGTTACCAAAATAATAGCCTTTGAAAATTTACAGAAGATATTTTGACCTTTGAAAACTAGAGGCTCTAAAGAGCCTGTGTTGCTCTACTTGGTCTATGGGCATATCATAAACGAAGGACACAGATGGATTGATGACAAAATTGTGTTTTGGTGATGGTGATGTGTTTGTAGATCTTACTTTACTGAACATTCTTGCTGCTTACAATTATCTCTATCTATAATGAACTTGGCCCAGTAGTTAAAATATTTTGTAAAAATTTACAAGATTTGTGAACATTGTTAAAAATTGACCATAAAGGGCAAAAACTCCTTAAGGGTTCACTTGACCATTTTGATCATGTTGACTTTACAGTCAATTTTAACAAATTTTCGCAAATTTTTGTAATCTTTTACAGAAATCTCCTCTGAAACTATATTTTACCCTATGTACTATTTTTAGCAATGTCCGCCATCTTGGTTCCCAGGCAGGATCATCAGACACAATTTTAGCTCACCTGACCTGAAAGGTCAAGTGAGCTTTTCTCATCACTTGGGCGTCCGTGGTCTGTAAACTTTTACAAAAATCTTCTCCGAAACTACTGGGCCAAATTTAACCAAACTTGGCCACAATCATCATTGGAGTATCTAGTTTAAAATATGTGAGGCGTGACCCGGCCAACTAACCAAGATGGCCACCATGGCTAAATATAGAACATAGGGGTAAAATGTAGATTTTGGCTTATAACTCTGAAACCAAAGCATTTAGAGCAAATCTGACATGGGGGTTAAATTGTCTATTAGGTCAAGATCTATCTGCCCTGAAATTTTCAGACAAATCGGACAACCCGTTATTGGGTTGCTGCCCCGAAATTAGTAATTTGAAGGAAATTTTGCAGATTTTGGTTATTATCTTGAATATTATTATAGAAAGAGATAAACTGTAAACAGCAATAATGTTCAACAAAGTAAGATCTACAAATAAGTCAACATGACCAAACTTGTCAGTTGACCCCTTTAGGAGTTATTGCCCTTTATAGTCAATTTTTAACCATTTTAAAAAATTTTAGTATTCTTTTACATAAATCTTCTCTGAACTACTGGGCCAAATCCAACCAAACTTAGTCACAATCATCATTTCGGTATCTAGTTTGAAAAATGTGTGGCGTGACCCGTCAAACCAACCAAGATGGTGGCCATGGCTAAAAATAGAACATAGGGGTGAAATGTAGATTTTGGCTTATATCTCTGAAACCATAGCATTTAGAGCAAATCTGACAGGTAAAAATGTTAACCAGGTCAAGATCTTTCTGCCCATAAATTTTCAGACAAATCGGACAACCTGTTGTTGGGTTGCTGCCCCCGAATTAGTAATTTTAAGGAAATTTTGAAATTTTGCAGATTTTGGTTATCTTGAATATTATTATATATAGAAATAAACTGTAAACAGCAATAATGTTCAGCAAAATAAGATCTACAAATAAGTCAACATGACCAAAATAGTCAATTGACCCCTTAAGGAGTCATTGCCCTTTATAGTCAATTTTTAACAATTTTCATAAATTTTTGTAAATTTTTAGAAAAAAAATTTCCAATGTAATTACTGGGCCAAGTTCATTATAGATAGAGATAATTGTAGCAACAAGAATTTTCAGTAAAGAAGTATCTAAAACACATCACCATCACCAAAATACAATTTTGTCATAAATTTGTCTGTGTCCATTGTTTAATATGCACATAGACCAAGGTGAGCGACACAGGCTCTTGAGAGCCTCTAGTTTAAACTAGATACCCTAATGATAATAGTGAACAAGTTTGGTTAAATTTGTCTTTGCAGTTTCAGAAGAGAAGATTTTTGTAAAAAAAAATTGTTAAAAAATGACTATAAAAGGCAATAACTCCTTAAGGGGTCAACTGACCATTTTGGTCATGTTAAATTTTTTGTAGATCTTACTATGCTGAACATTATTGCTGTTTACAGTTTATCTTTATCTATAGTAATGTTCAAGATAATAAACAAAAACAGCAAAATTTCCTTAAAATTACCAATTCAGGGGCAGCAACCCAACAACGGGTTGTTCAATTCATCTGAAAATTTCAGGGCAGATAGATCTTGACCTGATAAGCAATTTTACCATGTCAGATTTGCTCTTAATGCTTTGGTTTCAGAGGTATAAGCCAAAATCTACATTTTACCCCTATGTGCTATTTTTAGCCATGGCGGCCATCTTGGTTGGTTGGCCGGGTTTTTTGTAACAGTTAACAACACCGGACGCCAAGTGATGAGAAAAGCTCACTTGATCCTTTGGGCCAGGTGAGCTATAAATAGTAGAGCATATAAATTTTCCGTTCTAGGATTTAATTTTTTTCAAAAAGTCATAGTGAAAGTGCAGTTTCAGCCATAAAAAGAGTTCTTTTAGAAAATTGCATTGTCAATATTTACAGAAATGCAGCCTATACCTGTATTATTTTCATTGTTAGTTAGATAATACAACATCTAGGTACAAAGAGTCCTAAATTAAATGTTTAACCAAAAATTGAATTTTTGGGTTCTTTTAAATGGTGATTTAAACATGTTTGTGTGTTAAATCAATTTTAGAGAACTAAGTCATTAACCATTACATTTGTACACAAATTGTTACAAGAATAAGGTAGACAAGTCAGATTCTACTAAGAATAATCAACGTGTATCAAGAAAAGTGCTGTAGCAATTATTTACATGATGAAATAAAATCTGTCCATGTAATAGCAAAATGACTTTCTTACTCTTAGTGCTAGTCCAAATAATTATGACAAACCAAAAATCTCAAATTTTATTAGGCAATGCTAAATTTCACAGCATCAACTGTAAAATGTGTTACAGGGTTATAAGCACCTCTATGAATCTAGTGTATATAAACTTTTTATTTCTTTCGTCATACTGCTATTGTTATATCCCCACCATATAAAGTTTTACCCTTTTTTTAGCTCACCTTGCCCAAAGGGCCAAGTGAGCTTTTCTCATCACTTAGCGTCCAGCGTCGTCCAGCGTCGTTAACTTTTACAAAAATCTTCTCCTCTGAAACTACTGGGCCAAATTAAACCAAACTTGGCCACAATCATTATTGGGGTATCTAGTTTAACTCTAGTTTTGACCCGGCCAACCAACCAAGATGGCTGCCATGGCTAAAAATAGAACATAGGGGTAAAATGCAGTTTTTGGCTTATCACTCAAAAACCAAAGCATTTAGAGCAAATCTGACATGGGGTAAAATTGTATTAGGTCAAGATCTATCTGCCCTCAAATTTTGAGATGAATCGGACAACCCTTTGATAGGTTACTGCCCCTGAATTGGAAATTTTGCTGTTTTTGGTTATTATCTTGAATATTATTATAGATAGAGATAAACTGTAAACAGCAAAATTGTTCAGCAAAGTAAGATCTACAAATAAGTCAACAGGACCAAAATGGTCTGTTGACCCCTTTAGGAGTTATTGTCCTTTATAGTCAATTTTTTACAATTTTCATAAAATTTGTAAATTTTAACTAACATTTCCACTGAAACTACTGGGCCAAGTTCATTATAGATAGAGATAATTATAGGCAGCAAGAATGTTCAGTAAAGTAAGATGTACAAACACATCACCATCACCAAAACACAATTTTGTCATGAATCCATCTGCTTCCTTTGTTTAATATTCACATAGACCAAGGTGAGCGACACAGGCTCTTTAGAGCCTCTAGTTGTCTGTAAGTATGTACGTCCCTTACTTGTACATACATCCGTACATCCAAAAATTGGTTTCTGGTCTCTAACTTAGTTTTCCAAAACCAAATTTTATGAAACTTATAAGCAATACTTATTTCCACAAAACACAGGTCAAGTTGAATTTTCGTCTCCAACTTTAGTTTGTCTCAACCAAATGTTATGAAACTTATACACAATGCTCATTATCACAAAATACTGATTAAATTTGAGTTATGGTTGTGTCAGTTTTACTGTTCTAGAGTTATACCCCTTTATAAATTCAAAAATTGTAATTGTTGTCGAGCCAACGACTTATGTCGAAAAAGCAAGTCCATTGTAAATTTTAACAAGAGTGTGTCCATAGAACACTCACACTATCATTTCTATTAATAAAATGGTATTAAAATTGAAAAGATCATATCATAGGGAACATGTGTACCAAGTTTCAAGTTGATATGACTTCAACTTCATCAAAATCTACCCTGACCAAAAACTATAACCAGACAGACCAAAAACCGGGAAAGACACGTCTGACAGACAAAAGGACGCATGGACCAAAAACATACTGCCCATGGGGCATAAAAATTGTATGTAAAATTCAAATACAAGTTTTCATGTTTTATTTAAATACATGATTAATAATCCCAGTGTACATTTAAGTGCATTAATGTAACAATAACACAATGTAACCATAGACACAAATGCAGTTCTGCCAACTTTTCATGAAGCAAATGCGTGAGATTTGGCCAAAATTGAAAAGATCAAAGAGAAAAAAAACAATAGATCAAAGGAAAATGCCACCAAAAAAGCATGAACATGCGCGAGTCTCACTCTAAATGCGTGAGACTTGGCAGCCCTGCAAATGTTATTGTTATATCAGTACTTACCCAACCCTGCATTCCGGCAATTAGTCTCCAATGTATCAAGACTTATTTTAATATCTTTATATTTCAATGAAACGGTAGCTAGTGCCTTTAAAATGACATTGACCTACAACCTTGACTCAATTTTCACGTTGGTGGACAATAATATAATTTTGAAAGATCAATATAGCTCAATAAATTGTTTCAATTCACACCAAATGTATCGCATATCTTCATCACAATAAAGCAAACAATTTACACTAGTCTTTTTTTATATATGTTGTCTGAACAGTATATCTAATCAATACATGTGTTCCTGGTGTTGTGTACAAATTATGATTTGTACAGTATTTTTGTACAAGTTATCAGTATTTTGTGGGTTTTTTCATAGTTAGATAAAGTCAGCACAGTGTCTTTGGTTATGCTTATGACTGTTTTATATCCACAATTTTATGCTAGTCTTACACATAGTACTGACACAAAGTTTATATAAAAACACTAAAATATATTTTGTGGACAAAGAATTTGGATTAGTCAAAAAATAAAAATATTATCTAAATTAATCAATGTTCTCATTTGTAGATTTATGACATGATTTTATGACAAATGCTTAGTTTCAGGTTCAAGTATATAAATTTGTGAGTACAACATCGAACTGGTTACTTTTTCAAGATAAACTTGTATCAACTGGTGAAAGCAGGTGTGCATCAAAATACTGACAACTTGTACAATAACCCTACGCAAATTATAATGTGTACGAAATTTCAAAAACATATATATCACAAGAAATGTCAGTGGCATAAATACAAAAGAGTCAAAATATAGAATATGACCTTGGCCCTTGGTATTGGTCTCAATTGACCACAAGGACTCAATTCAAAATACTTGTGGTTTTTATCATCTATTCATGTATATTGTGTAATAAAATTTGTCCCTATGTAGCAATTAATGATAACGGTTAAGGCCATTACCTCCAAAATCAATCCCAACTTTCCTTTTTTGCATACCTTGTGGTACAACTACAAAAAGATCCATACACTTAAACAATCAAAGTGCTTGAAAGCACTGAACAGTAATGATTGCTTCAATTCATCAGTGGGAAGTAAAATTAAATATTGCATTGGTTGTTGTTGATTTAACAGCAATTCTAGACAAAGGAAGATAACTCCAATTTTTACAGATGAGGATAACAATGACATTATTTATATTTTTTGAACAGATATTAGATTCCTGCACCTTGTAAAAACTATGTAATTATCTTGACAAGTGAAACATCATTTTGTGCCTTGAATATCTGAGCATAAATTACATTGATAAAATTCTGGAAATGTTCAAGGATAGTATGTATAGAATGTTAAAGTTAATGCACTATATTTTGTGTATCAAAAAAGGTAGCAATCAGCCTTAGAATATTCAGATATCAAGCCAGTCCCTTAAGGTTTTGATTGCATTTCCTGCAATCTTTACCTAAAAATCAAGAAACAAGAAAAATGTTTATGGCCCTCTTTTTTTTTATTCCTAAACAAAACAACAAGCTCCAAAATCAATCACAACCTTCCTGTACAATTTTACAGAGATTAATTCATACACATATTATACTCAATTTATTGTTTAGAAACCAAATGTCTTGACTACGAAACCTACAGCTGACAACATAACATTATACAACCACAAAATTTGGTCATATAAAAATATATTATTATAAAATATAATTAAAATTATACACCAGTTTAAACCAACTATCAGAATCTCTATTATGAACTACATGTTTTACCTGCAAGCAAAATGTAGCTGCGAGGAAACGTAAAAAAGAATAATCCTCAAATGCGAGCAAATGTGATGCATCCAAATAAAGACTTGCCAAAAGTATAAGATATAAGATAGCTCTATCTTTTCCCAATAAAAAGAATAAGTAATCAACAAATTTTCTACCTTTCACACTGTGGATAATTGAGACAAGGTTTAAGAGGACATCAGATTCTATGTGATTGTAATATCTAACTTGGCACTAACCAATTTAGATGCACACATTAAATGTTTCTGGAAAAATAAAATAAAAGAAATCCTATGTCCCCTGCGTTGCATATATTTTATCTATCCCAGGTACTTTGGCAATAACTTAAAAACACTTTTTTCTTTTTTCTTAAAACTTTTAATTAATATCTTTTGAGAAATGAAGGTTTCAGAGAAAATACAATGTGAACCCCCATATTTTTTATTTTTGTTGAAATCAATCAGTTTGAATTTGGATCCTTTGGACTTTTTAGTGGACCAATTTTAAATCCTGGCCCAAAATTTAAAATATAAATATGCAGTTAGATTCCACATATATATCAAAGATATTAATTCAATGAAATAAAACTAACTTTAATTTTTGGACCTTTTGGACTTAAATGTGAATCAATCAAAACCTTTTAAATGTATGGAACCATGTGGTACAATTTCAGAGATCAAAACATTTATACACACACCAATCTAATAATACATTTACCAAGATCTGATGGATAATTGTACTATTTGTTTTGATACATGAATAAACAACAAAACTCCTATAGATATGCTAGAAATAAGGTGTGGTGATACCCTTTCTTTCAGTTGATAAAATGACAGCTCAAACATAAAGGTTTTACATATTAGTTAAATCATTCCACATACAGTTGAAATGATTTATCAAATCTCCCTTTAACTGTTACACAGAGCTTTAGAATGCTGTCCAGTATCACCAATACATTGATAATAAACAAAATATGAATTTCAAGTGCAGCATAAATGATACATATAGCATTATTACTGTAACAGTATGTTCTATATAGGCACAAGGTATTTAATCATACAATCACATTTGAAATACGACTTCAAGTCTGTGGATCGTGTGGTTGTTTGGAGTCTGTAGCGTGTATTTCTGGTTGATAAGTCATAAGCACTACCATCACCCAAACATGAAGCAAAACCTACAACAAAAACATCTATTTGATAGTTATATGGCACAAAATAAGAAAAAAATATCAGGGGTTCGGCAGAACTCTTGTGTCTTGGCTGAGATTGCTACTGTCAGTAAATGTTGATTAAAAAAGTGAGTCCATTCATCAGTTAAATACAGATTTAAAAAAAATAATCTTTAAATGCTATTTCTTCGTCTTGAACAGTTGAACAGTCTCTGTCCAAGTTTTATAACAATCAATAAAAGTTTACAAATTCAGCATGTCACTTTTTCATTTATCCAAGCACAGGCACTCGTCTCAGATAAAAAAAAATCCTATATTATACCTTTATATAACACAAGGTACTTATATGCCAATTTCTTGGCTGTCAACCCCACTAAAACTTGTTATGTCGTAAATCTAAATTGATTTATCTTCACAATGGTATATAAGACGCCTAATTTTGTAGTCGCAATCATCCGTAGCCATCCTTCCAAAGTATGTTGATCGTAATTATTTCGTCTAACGACAAAAAATTGGCAATAAACGTCTTGCAGTAAATGATTAATTATAAAAATTATTTCAGAAAGAACTTATCAGTTGGTTAGTAAAATTGTAAAAGATTCCTTGAAAAAATCTAACAAGTGTTATTTGTGGTATATCTAATAAGTTACAAATTTTCCCATGACGTCAATGTCATTCAGACTCTCTTGACTTTACGTATGAAATGTAGCAAGATCAGATAACTCTGAGAATCATTTAGACTTTCCCATAAAATTGACCAATCGGAAACCGAGATATATAAAGAGACGTGACGCATTAATTGCAAATCCATCGTCTGTAGATGAAATAATTACAATTGACATATTTGGGTAGGATTGCTACGGATGATTCCGACAACAAAAGTAGGCGAATTAAATACCATTGTGAAGATAAATCAATTTAGATTTACGACATAACAAGTTCTGGTGGGTTGACAGCCGAGAAATTGGCATATAACAGAATTTTTTCCTCGCCTGACATTTTTCTAAATCACGAGTTAAGTACCTTGTGTTATATAAAGGTATATGGGAATTTTTTTTTCTGAGATCTGGATGACATAACAAAATTGAGTAGAGACTCCAAAATGCTCACCTAAACATCTTTGAGATCATTGAGGTACTGAAGAAGACCAGGTTAAAGCAATAATAGAATGTAATATTATCCACTATGCAGCTAGAGGAATGTAATATTATACAGTATGCAGCCAGAGGAGCCCGCCCACCAAAAAAGATGAAGATTCAGATTAATAGACACCAGACTCCAGCTATTGAATAAATAGAAAACACTAATAATCTATTTACTTAAGTTGGAACAGACTAAACAATGGTATGCTCATTAAACCTTTTTCTTTTTTACTTTCTTTACTAATAGATAATTGGTATAATTAAAAGTGGGCAAACCAGGAGTAAACCGTCCTGCCAGAGATGCAAGGATTAAAATTAAATCCTTGATGGCCAATA
The DNA here is from genome assembly GCF_965363235.1 of Mytilus galloprovincialis. NCBI lineage: Eukaryota > Metazoa > Mollusca > Bivalvia > Mytilida > Mytilidae > Mytilus > Mytilus galloprovincialis. Next base: position 89,487,799 of record NC_134840.1, read on the forward strand.
GATTATCCTGTACTGCAATATATAGATATAATCAAAATTTATTTTTGTATGATATGTGTTAAAAATAAATAATCTGTTTATATAGTGAATTCAATATTCATAGAGAATATCATATGGCGTTTTCAAAATCGCATCCGTATCAACCAGAGACACCAATATAATCCCAAGAGCTCTGCTCGAGGGATTATATTGGTTAAGGGTTGATACGGTGTGTGATATTAAAAAAGCCATATCATATACACTTTATTATATACATATACCTCAAGTAGATGTTTTTTATGTGACATGACGTCATACAGATTAGGAGGTTTTAAATGACGTCATACAGATTATAGGTTTGACATGACGTCATACAGATTAGGGTTTTGATAAAGCTTTGCAACAGTGATTGCAATCGATGACGTGATGCCTCATACAGATTAAAGGTGTTAAAAGCTTTTGCAACCGTGCTGATATCGATATCATCACGGGTGGCTGATACAGCACGCTTGCCATTCATTGTATTACACATACAATTTATCTGTATTTACTACGAAGTATATAATAAAAGATTATATTTCATTACTTCTTGCAGCTTTGAACCATGATAATTGGAATTATTTGCAATTGCATCCATATCAGATTCCTTCATTAGTTTAACTGTGTTGTGTTTCTCAATTGAGAAATTCAATAATATTTTGTCAATAAAAGGGTAAATAAAGGAAAATATGAATGATTTTGCTCACTCCTGTTGTTACAAAATTAAACATATTAATTGCATTAATTAATTCCAAAATTACATACATATGCCTTTCTAAAGAAAACCGCCAAAATATCCCAATGCCAAAATTTCCCAATTTAGGGTATGTAGTAAGTTAACCCAGTGGCTTCTGCCTCCAGGTGTCAAGCTTTCTGCAACACAAGTCATAGGGTCAACAGAAAGTTATGGATAATCTCAGTTAAGCAGATATTGTTCTACATTCGAAATAGTCCTGCAACATGTCACAATATTATTTTCTTACCATATACAAAATAATGAAAATTCGACTCATGGGATTTCTTCTTAGGAACACTCCAAGTCTGATGCTGAAATTGAAAAAAAATCAAAAAATCAGTTAATATTTGGGGATTTCAGTTTTCAAAGATAAATTAATTCATAAGATTTGTATTGCCTCAAAACAAAAGATAATCAAAGCACAATAGAAGCTGGATAAGGCTTTTTGTCATATACTTATCAATACACATAAGTGCAAGTAATCCCTCTTAACATGCTATAGAGATCCAGTAGTCAAAATTGTGTAAACATACATCACAGACACCTAAAAGGATTTTCCTGCAGAGGTTGAGCAAATATGTACACAACATTTAAACTTAAAACAGCTCTGATCCCAGTGGAATTCCCCTATATTTCAGTGGATTTGTTTTATTGTCCCATACAAGAATATCCATGGTTTAGTGTTAGTGGTGGGGATCTCGACCATTTACAAGTCCTTAAACCGGAGGGGGTGAGAGTGACCGCCAGGGACTCCCCCTTAATTTGATTTGATTTGTTTTATTGTCCAATACATGAATATATATGGTTATGGGGTAAGGATCTCGATAGTTTACAAGTTATCAAACAGAAGCGCGGGTTTGGGTAAACGCCAGGGACTCTTCCAATATTTCATTTGATTTTTTATTCGACCATACAAGAATATATACGGTTTAGGGGTGGGGATCTGAACCGTTTACAAGATAAAAGCATATTCTTAAGCATGTTAAGAATATATATGTTTTAAGGAGACTTAATTTAATTATCTTCAAACTGTCTCAAAATTACGAGTACATTTCTTACTATATTTATACAGTCCTATAAAGCTTATAATCATCAGCACTTCACTTAGGAAACAGAGAATTTTCAAATAAATCTGTCACTCCAATGATAATTGGGAGATAAGACTTTTACCACATGCTCTGTCATAATCTGATAACAGGAGATACTTATTTTAAAACACTTAATGTAACCAAACTTTATATATATAATCAACCATTTCTGTAAAAAAAGAAATAACTCAATCCTGATATTAACCAGATGCTCCGCAGGGCGCAGTTTTATACGACCACAGAGGTAGAATTCTGAACAGTTGGGGCAAGTATGGACACTACATTCAAGCTTGATATAGCTCTGGATTTGGATTGTGATTAAAAAGTTGACACTGTATAGGTTTCTGACACAGAATGAATGTGGTCTAATAAACTTAACAATTTAATTTTTTGCTTTTGAGCAATACACTAGGCTGTTGAAGAAATTTTCTTTCTAATTTCTGAAATGAGAACCAGATGCTCCACAGGGCGCAGCTTTATACGACCACAGAGGTTGAACCCTGAATGGTTGGGGCAAGTATGGACACAACATTCAAGCTGGATTCAGCTCTAAATTTGGATTGTGATTAAATAGTTGACACAGCATAGGTTTCTTTTTATTTATGAAATCTGAAATGAGAAAAATTGACCCCCCCACCTTTCCAATTTTTGTTTCACATCCCCCTTTCCCTTATTCCAAAACTGATCTCAATTCAAATTTCTAATGGAGTTTGCAACAATAACTACTCATTTAAATACATTATAAAATATTAAAATGTAAAAAAGTGCTTGTTATCACTGAATGGTAAAGATTGTTTTAATTTATCAGTTGGTAGTAAAAGTGAATATACATTGTATATTGTATAAAATAATGATTTAAGTTGATTCAACTACTATTCTGGACAAAGAAAGATAACTCCAATTGAAAATTTCTTGCTATTGCACAATACTGTGCAATTAGATATTTCTTGCTATTGCGCAATACTGTGCAATTGAAAATATCTTGCTATTGGACAATACTGTGCAATTGAAAATTTCTTGCTATTGCTGAATACTGTGCAATTGAAAATTTCTTGCTATTGCACAATACTTAATATAATAATTTTGGATCCTGATTTGGACCAACTTGAAAACTGGGCCCATAATAAAAAATCTAAGTACATGTTTAGATTCAGCATATCAAAGAAGCCCAAGAATTCAATTTTTGTTAAAATCAAACTTAGTTTAATTTTGGACCCTTTGGACTTTAATGTAAACCAATTTGAAAACGGAACCAAAAATTAAGAATCTACATACACAGTTAGATTTGGCATATCAAAGAACCCAATTATTCAATTTTTGATGAAATCAAACAAAGTTTAATTTTGACCCCGATTTGGACCAACTTGAAAACTGGGCCAATAATCAAAAATCTAAGTACATTTTTAGATTCAGCATATCAAAGAACCCCAAGGATTCAATTTTTGTTAAAATCAAACCAAGTTTAAAAGAGGGACGAAAGATACCAAAGGGACAGGGTTGGCAAAAACCCGGGTTTTATGAGTATTGCCCAGCCCAGTGGGAAATACTGGGAAAACCCGGGTTTTACTGGGTTTTAATGGGTAATACTGGGCAATACTGGGTAATATAAAATACTGCCCTGAATTTTAAAGAGGATTCAGTGATCAAACTCAATTGCAATACATTTAAGATATTTATAAACACATTTTGATTTATAAATTAGTTTACTTGTTTGAGAGTGATAATACAAGTGTATATACATTTGAAAAGTACTATTCTTGCAACTATGAGACAAGTAAACATGTAGGCACACATTACACAAATACTAATTGGAAAAGGCATTTATCAATAATTTTCTTCTGAAAGTCTATTAAACCACCCTCTCGTCTAGATTGGTCAAACTGTTAACATAAATTCAAAGAATTCATTTTCAAATGTATATATCTTACATTAAGAATTAACAAGAAAATGTAAGAACAATTACTTTTGCATAATTTATATGTACATCACTAATTAATAAGTAATTATTCAGATTAGGACATTGATATGTTTATATAACAATATTCAGCCTTTTCATTTCTATAAAGTTTAATGACTTGACCCTGTAGGGTGTTTATTTAGCAATATGATTGCATAGACATTTAAATTTATAATTCACATAAACACTGCTATAAAAATAAACAGGCCAATAGTCACCCATAAAACAGTACCCTACATGAAACTTCATACAAAAAAAAACCCTGACCAAAGGTGCTCTGTTTAGTTAAATAGTTTTTTTAATCAACGATTATTTGATCTTTTGTAGGACTTTCATTTTAAATGAAAATCAAGTATATAAGAAATATTTTAGACTTTTGACACCACTTAAACTTTCAGCACTATTGTGCTATTTTGGTGCTATGTGGTGTGGCGCCAATAAGAATTGAAACAGGCAGATATGAAGGGGTTTTAAGTGAAAATAGATTTTGTTTTAATGATTCATGTATGCAACAGAAACTCATTGAAGATGAGAAACATGTTTTACTCAAATGCCCTTTATATTCACATGCAAGACAAGAGGTTTTTACTAGAGCAGTTTCTTTTAATATTGATTTTTTAGACTTAAATGATGATGAAAAATTTATATTTTTATTTACAAATGAAAATTTGTGCTTTTATTCTGCCAAAATCTGCCATGATATTTTAATTCAAAGGAAGAATGTTTTATATAGATAAAAAATGTTTTGTATTTTTATCGAGCTGTCCTTTTTATGTAAAAGTCTCTCATAACTCTTTTGAGAGTGGCTCTCGAATGTTTTTAAGATTGTTTTGTACTTTTAATTAAAACATGTTGTATATATTGTATTCATGTTTGTATTGTACATGTAGAGAGGTGAGACTATAATTAAATATTTGATTTGATTTGATTTGATTTTATAAAATGCATTTTTTTTAAAGTTTGGATAGTTGAAACAATACATGGAAATTAACAAGGTATTGATAATCCTAAAATATTCAAATTTTGTATTCTGCCTACATAGAAGTAGTGGAAAAAAGAATGAAATTGAATTTTCAATCTTCTAGAAACATGACTCTCAATGGTTATCTGTATAAAATGTATATATTTAGCTATAATACTATGAAACTACAACAAGACTTTACTATTTTGTGTTAAAATAAGCTTAAAAAGTCTTATTGCCCAGTATTACCCAGTATTACCCATTTCTGGGAGTATTGCCCAGCCCGGGAAAACCCGGGAATTCCCGCCTGGGTTTTCCCGGGCGGGTAATACTTTGCCAACCCTGCAAAGGGACAGTCAAACTTTGGACCCTTTGGACCTTAATGTAGACCAATTTGAAAACGGGACCAAAAATTAAGAATCTAGTTACACAGTTAGATTTGATATATCAAAGAATCCCAATTATTCAATTTTTGATGAAATCAAACAAAGTTTAATTTTGGACCCTTTGGGCCCGTTATTCCTAAACTGTTGGGACCAAAACTCCCAAAATCAATCCCAACCCTCCTTTTATGGTCATAAACCTTGTGTTTTAATTTCATAGATTTCTATTTACTTATACTCAAGTTATGGTGCATAAACCCAAGAAAAATGCTTATTTGGGCCCCTTTTTGGCCCTTAATTCCTAAACTGTTCAGACCTCAACTCCCAAAATCAATCCCAACCTTCCTTTTGTGGTCATAAACTTTGTGTTTAAATTTCATTGATTTCTATTTACTTATACTAAAGTAATTGTGCGAAAACCAAGAATAATGCTTATTTTGGCCCTTTTTTGGCCCCTAATTCCTAAACTGTTGGAACCAAAACTCCCAAAATCAATCACAACCTCCCTTTTGTGGTCATAAACCTTGTGTTAAAATTCACAGATTTCTTTTCACTTTTACTAAAGTTAGAGTGCGAAAACTAAAAGTATTCGGATGACGAGGACGACGAGGACGCAGACGACGATGCCAACTTGATACCAATATATATTTTCAATTTTTTCGGTCGTATAAAAATTGCTGAAGTAATTGTCCATTAACCAGGAAACCCTTGTTTTCCCCCTTTTTTGCCCCTAATTCATAAACAGATTGAGTCATAACTTGACAACTCCAATCCTAACCATCCTTTTGTGGTGTGGAAACTTGTGATACAATTTCAGGCAATTCTATACACTGTTCCACAAGTAATATTGGACACTTGAAAAATATGTCTTTGGGCCCCTTCTATTCCCCTTATTCCTAAACCAAAGGGACCATAACCCCCACAATCAATCCCAACGTACCTTTGTGGTTTCAAACCTTGTGTTGAAATTTCAATGATTTATATTTATTTATACTTAAGTTATTAGCAAATTTCCAATAATGCTAAACTTATTGGCAAATTTCTAATTATACTCAAGTTATTGGCAAATTTCCAATGAAATTTATTATACTAAAGTTATTTGCAAATTTCCAATGGGGTTAATGAATATTGAAATTATTGGCAAAATTCCAATACACATATTTAAAATCAGTGTGAAGTAGCTCAAATATTACTTTTGGAATACCTCCCTTACACTGCTTTCAAATTGTCTAAACTGTCCTTTAACCAGAAAAAAACCTTGTTTTCCCCCTTCTTTGCCCCTAATTCATAATTGATTTGAACCATAACCCCCCAAAGTCAATCCTTACCATCCCTTAGTAGTATGGAATCTTGTGGTATAATTTTAGAAAGATTCATACACTTTTACACAAGTTATTTTCTTGAAACTACAAAAATGCTTGTTTTTGGCCCCTTTTTGGCCCTTTATTCCTTGACTGTTTGCCCCATAACCCTTTAAATATATCCCAACCTTTTACTTATAATATTAAACATTGTGGTACAATTTCAGAGCAATTGAAATACTTATACACAACTTATTGTCCTGAAACTAGATAAATGCTTGTTTTTGGCCCCTTTGGGCCCCTAATTCCTAAACCTTAGGAACCATCACCCAAAAATTAATCCCAACCTTCCTTTTTGTGGTTATAAACATTGTGTTAAAATTTTATTCATTTCTATTTACTTATACTCAATTAATTATCTGGAAACCATCCTTCTTCGGACGACGCTGACACTGTCAACGACATGATACCAATAAATTTTGCGGTCGTATAAAAATGATGTAGGTCAACTAGGAGAAAAGCTAAAATCATGAAAATTGAACTTGACCTTCATTTAGTCACAGGGAACAACATATCGAATTTTGAAAAAAAAATCATCTAAGCGTTTTCATGTTATTGAATGGACTCTGTTTGGCAGCCGCCGGCCTGCCATACATCACCAAATCAAAAACCTTTGAAAATTCCGGTTGAAAAGGTGTAACAGATTATAAATTTAGAATTTGACACACAACAAGGTCACATACTAAGTATCGTCATCCAATGGTAGAAAAGTTTTTAGCCAGACACGAATTGTACAAGGTTTTACTATAGGGCCAAAGGTCAACTTTAAGGTTAGAGTGACCTGAGTTTTGTATATGCCCCTCTCCCTCCCCCAGTTAATGATGCAACTGTATACAAAGTATACACAGTTTTGTTAAACCCAGTCTTAGGGTACAAAAGTTATGCATTGGAAGAGGAAGGACAGAAATTGTGATTCAGATAATGTTTGTAAAAAACCTATATAAGGCAGCAACCATTTGATTTTCTGGGGGGGGGGGGGGGGGGGGGGGGTATGGATTTTTTTGGAGAAAAAAATAATTTGTTTTGGATTCTGAGAAAATAAAATTGTTTGTTTAACCCTCAGCTGCCACTATATGTAATGCTAAAATTGAAAGAAAAAATTGTTTTCGACTTAAATAGATTGTTTTTCGCCACAGGCGAAAAAAAAAAGATTGTCCAGAAAAAAAATCCAAAGGCCCCCCCCCCCCCCCCCAGAAAATCAAATGGTGGTTGCTGCCTAACCTAAATTTGTCAATGGTAGATACAGCTCTTTTCATCTTCTTTGTCACTTCTGCATCAGTTGGGGTTTCTCTCATGAAAGCTGGTAGTCTTTGTCGGACTGTAAAAAAAAATATCATGAAATTCAGAAATATTTTTATCAATGCAAATACTCTTATATACCATTTGCTATAATTTACTTTTTCTTTTTACAGTTTTATGGGACTTACCTAGTCAATTCACTCTTGTTTTTTTTCAAGATGGCTTAGCTATTTTTTTTTACATTGGCAACATAGGATGTTTTTTCTGATGATGTGTGTGCTGGTGGTTTGTTCCACAGGATTGTGTAAGCTTCTCTTGTGGTTAGAGCCAAAGGATCTCTATCACCACTGGCTAGCCTGCATTGCAGATGAAAAGAAAGCCGAGTGTGTAAGTCTTTCTGCCAGTACATAGCCTTTACACTATTCAAGACTTCTATAATGCCTCCTCGCGACAGCACATGGTAACTAGGATCTAGCATTCTGGGCATTATTGTAGAGGATATCGGAGCAGCAAGGGCCCTAGAGGTGCAGTGTGTAGGCCCATTGGTGCATGGACACGCCCTTGCACTCATCAACCTTGTCCCAACTATGGGTAAATAGTACCACTGTCTTGTGATTTGATCTTGGAAGATCAAAGGCTATGGGAGCAGACCCAGAAAGAAAAGCTGGGAAGATGGAACTCATCAGCCATGTCAGGCAATCGTCTATGAGAAAGAAAACCCAGACAGCAAAACTCCATCCTGCAGGTAGTAGGTTTCTCGCATGGCTAATCACCAGGCAGAGTAAAAAGAAGCTAATTACAGAAACCACACCAAAAGAAACACTGAATTGCGTGAACGAGAACATACTTCATACAGATGACCCAATAAATGTGCCTAGTGAAAGCAGAAATGCAGCTAGGGGCAAGAAGTGTGGACTCTTAACACCAAAAAATTTTCTCAGCATAGGGGCATGGAATGTGCGAACCATGTATGAGACGGGAAAAACAGCACAAGTTGTCAACCAGATGAGAAGGTATAACATCAGTATACTAGGTGTCAGTGAATGTAGATGTAGACACAGGTGAGACTGTACTCAGGACAAACAGACAACAAACACTATGAGGAAGTTGCTTTAGTACTAAGCAAGGAAGCAAAAAGAGCTCTTCTAGAATGGCAACCAGTGGATGAAAGGCTTATTATGGCAAGGTTTTACTCAAAATACTCAAAACTGTCAGTGATTCAATGCTATGCACTTACCAAAGAAGCTAGGATTGAGGACAAGAATAAATTTTACAAAAAATTACAATCCCTTGTCAGTAAAGTACCAGCACATGATTTATGTCTTGTAATTGGTGATCTAAATGCGAAGATTGGGCAGATAACTCATGTAAGGAAAGAATAATGGGCAGACATGTATGTGGAGAATGCAATGAAAATGGTGGATTATTAGTAGATTTATGCGGCTTGAATGATCTAGTTATTGGAGGTTCCTTATTTCCACACAAGGACATTCACAAGCTTATATGGAACTCACCAAATGGCAGGGACCAAAACCAGATAGACCACATAATTGTAAACGGAAGATGGAGAAAGTCTCTGATGGATGTCTGTGTCAAAAGGGGAGCCGATTGTGGAAGTGACCAGCACCTTCTACTTGGGAAAATTAAACTTAAACTGAGAAAGGTAGTCAGACCACAGCATAACAGAACAGCATATAACATCCACCGCCTTAAAGACAACCTGATAAGACAAAAATTTAACATCAGCATAAGGAACCAATACCAAACACTACAAAATATCAGTGAAAACAATGACAACATTGGTCCTGATCTAAATGAACATTGGAACAAAGTAAAAACTATGTTTAACGATACAGCTGAAAATGTACTTGGAATTAGAGACAGTACAAGGAAAAGGTGGATTTCAGATACAACCTGGAATGTTATTGAAAAGAGAAGATCTACAAAAAGTAAGTGCAATCATGCAAGATTAGAAAGGTTGAAAAAAAAGCTACAAAAAGAATACTCAGAACTTAATAAAGAAGTTAAGAAAAAAGCTAGAGAAGACAAATTACAATACATTAAAGGATTGGCAAATGAAGCAGAAGAGGCATGCAAACAGGGAGAACTAAGTACTGTATAGAATGAAATTCAAAACAGTGTGGCTGTGGCCATTGATTGACACATTAAATTCATCCATTGACTGGGACAAATTATGTGAACGTTTGTCTGTAACGACCACTGTTCACGACGTACCTACGATAGACATTTAAACTGTGGGGTCACCAAAGGTTTCTTAACGCCTTTAATAATAAAAAAAATTGAAAAATTAATCAGGAATAACCTTTATGTTTTGATTTATATAACTGATATAAATCAAAACATCGTGTTATTTCTGATTAATTTTTCGAATTACTGTATTAAGGTGTTGAGAACCTTTGGTGACCCCATAGTTTAAGTGTCTTTAAAAAGTACATAGTGAGCAGTGGTCGTTACAAACAAACGTTCACCTAAATTGTCCCAGTCAATGGATGAATTTAATGTGTCAATCAATGGCCACAGCCACACTGTTTTGAATTTCATTCCAAAAGATCACTAAACAGCTATGTGGGAAAAGTAGCAACAATGACACACCAGTTTTAATCAAGAATGGAGAGGTACTAACATCAGAATCACAGAAACTTGAAAGATGGGCAGAGCACTTTCTGGAAGTTTTAAACAGAGAACCACCAGACAAACCAGCTCAAATCGATAACACCGAAGAGAAAAGTGAAATAGATATATCAGAAGAAAAAAATTGAACTTGGTGAAATTAAGAAAGCATTATACAAGTTCAAAAATAGTAAATCAGCTGGAGTAGACAACATCAGTGCAGAACTCCTTAAGGTAGATGTAGAAACAACAGCAGCAATACTACAAACACTATTTAGCAGAATATGGGAGGAAGAAGTTATACCTGAATACTGGGAAGAAGGACTACTAGTTAAACTTGCCAAGAAAGGTGACATGAAAAATTGCAACAACTGGAGAGTTATATCTCTGCTATCTGTACCTGCAAAAGTTTTCCTTAAAGTTATTGCCAAGCGAATAGTATATGCTTTAGATGAAACCTTGCGGAAAGAACAAGCAGGTTTTAGAGCCAATAAAGGGTGCAGTTACCACATATTCACACTCAGAAACATCATTGAGCAGTGCATAGAATGGCAACACAACATCGTCATAAACTTTGTGGACTTTGAAAAGGCTTTTGATAGCTTGGACAGAGACAGCATGTGGGAAATAATAAGAACGTATGGCATACCTGAGAAAATAATTAACATGATCAAATTATTTTACAACAACTACAGATGCTGTGTCCTACACAATGGAACCCAATGTACAATCTGGAGTTAGACAAGGATGCGTCATCTCCCCTTCTTTTCCTCATTGTCATCGACTGGTGCATGAGAAGAACACTTGGCAACAGAGTAACTGGAATAAGATGGTCCATGAACACAATCTTAGAAGATCTAGATTTTGCAGACGACATATGCCTATTATCAACAACTAGAGCAAACATGCAGAACTAAACATCTAGACTACATGAGACTGCTCTATCTGTAGGTTTAAAGATAAGTACACAAAAGACAAAGATAAATAGCCTTAATGACAAAACTAGAAAACAACCAATAACACTTAAAGGAGACAACATAGAAGAAGTGAAAAATTTTACTTATCTAGGTACTAATATCAGCCAGGACAAGCAAAAATATAATGGCAAGGATCAACAAAGCCTGAACTTCTTTCTGCAGATTACGAACAATATGGAAAACAACATCAATATCCAGGTCCACAAAAATCAAAATCTATAATAGCAATGTAAAACCAGTTTTGCTATATGGTGCAGAGTCATGGAGGGTTATAAAATCTGACTTCAACAAACTGTCATCTTTCCACAATACATGTCTTCGGAAAATTTGCAAGATCTTCTGGCCAAAAACCATCAGTAATAAAGAACTATACACCCTAACCTTACAACGAGACATCAGAGCAGAAATTAAAGAAAGGCGATTGAAATGGATTGGCCATGTTCTATGAAAAGACAAACATGACATCACAAGGATAGCTCTTTGTTGGACACCAGCAGAGGGGAAAAGAAAGAGAGGGAGACCAAAAGAAACATGGCGACGTACAATAGAGAGCGAACTAAGAATTAACTTAACTTTCCCAAACAAAATATGGTATAACTACCTGTACATGTCTATTGGTCAAACAATATATTTTCCCACACAATCTTAATTTGCACATAAAAATCATCATGAATCTGTATGACCATTTGTATGACAGTCTCCAAAGCAAGCAGGATGGGGTAATATTAATCTGTTATCATCATTGTTTGATTATATGTTCCCCAAAAATCAGTAGTAATCTGTAATGGTCAACATGTAATCATAACTCAATGGATTACAGCAAAAATTATCATTTAATTATTGATTACTTTTCTATTACATTCAGTTTACCTTATATAGTTAAAATAAGATAAAATAATACCTAGTTTAGACGAAAAACAAACATTCTGAAGGTAAAATTATGATTGCATTGGATACAAATGTAAAGACCGCAATCATAGGTTTGAACATTGTTTTATATAAACAAGTCTAAATTGAAAACTATGTTCAAAACTATGATTGCATTGGATAAAAACCGCAATTTTTAAATGTGTGCATGTAACAAATTTCATTGGTCTAAATACAGCAAAAACAACATTTTCCAAAAGACCAAAAGAGTGAAAAAATATATGTTAACAAAAAGCATTTGACTAACAGGTCAAACAACTGATGTTCTTAAACCCTGCTGACTGCCATTGACGATTTCCAAATAAATTAATCACAAGGTGTAACAAAATGGATCTCTTTCTTAATTTAAAAATTATAAAAAATTATAAAAAACAATAAACTTGTGGCAAAAATAATTTATCCCTTTTTTTTCTTTTGTGCAATACACTATGCTGTTGAGAATTGACACCCCCCCACCACCTAAAAAAAGAGTTATAATTGTAAAAAAAATTGGAGAAAAAATATTTGAATATTTACCATCATCTTCCTCATGTACTTGTACTACTGTTGTGTTTGTACGTAAAGATGATGACTGTATATCTTTATACTGTTGCTGAAAAACGATTTCTTTGTTTTTAAAAATATATATTCAGTGCTAATTAAGAGAACATACACAGAATGTCTGTTTTTAACTATAATGATCAATCTTATGTAATATGAAGGTACAAGTATCACATAAACTTAGTCATATGAAACGATTAACTGGTGAAAAAAAAGCTTGTTTTTGGCCTCTTTTTGACCCCTTATTCCCAAACTGTTGGTACCATAACCCTGAAAACAAATCCCAACCTTCCTTTCGTGGTATCAAACCTTCTTGTAAAATTTAATGGAGATCCATTGTGCGGAAACCTAGTGTGTCTTAAAATGACGACAACACAAATGACGCCAACAACAACATAATAGCATTATACAACCCCCCCCAAAAAAAACCATTTGTGATCATACAATAAGGGAATCACTTGCATGCATGCCTATTTCTTAGAATATAGCAAATAACTAATTTTAGTACTTGTGTCAAGGGGATTAATTCTACAGTGCAGCTGGATACACCCGCAGAAGTCCAACCCTGAAAAGTCGTGGCAAAAATGAACGCATTATTTGCGCTTGATTCAGGTTTGAATTTTGATTGTAATTGAATATTTGACACATAATAGGTTTCAGACACAGAATAACTGTAGTCAAAGATCTTAGAATTGGTCATATGATTTGAATTCATATTCATTTTTTTGCTATTGCATGTTGCATTTTTTATTTGAAATCATTTTCTTTTTAATTTCTGAAATCCAAACATTTGTGCTCGATTACCTCTCTTACACTGCTTTTAAATTGTCCACTAACCAAGAAACCCTTGTTTGTTACCCTTTTTCTATTCACCATTCCACCAGGTATTGTGGTTTCAAACCTTGTGATTAAATTTCATAAATAATACTTAAGTTTTTGTCAGGAAACCAAATGTCTTCGTACGACACTAACAATGACGTGATATCAGTATATGACAGACAAACAGGCAGACAGACAGATCTTATTTATATATAATATGCAACTTACCTGTAATCTCTCCAGCTGTAGTGTTAGTGAATTTTTTTCTGTGCTTAATGATTCTAACATAGTTTGTTTTTGAATTAAACTTTCTGTCAAAGAACGAACTCTGGATTCTAACTCTCCCTCTGTTGATGAACTCATGGTCTTGGTTGTTAACTGAAAAGTATTCAAATTAATTTAAATTTTGTTCTTAAATCATATGAATATTTCAAATGGTCAAGAAATATAAGCAAATAACTTTAAATCAAGGAATACCAGGAAATTTTACAAAATATACAAATTTCATCATGGTTTGCTGCCATGGTAACTTGTTAAAGGTAAAAAGTGTAATTTTTTATATCACGTTGCACTTAGGTATAAAGTAATGATTGAATAAGAACATGTAAAATAAATAAAAATTAAATTAATTGGAAAGATCATCTAACGTACTTTCTCAGTGAAACCATTCTGTATCTGATATACAAACCTGATTTTGTAATTTCTCAATGTCTGCTTCTCTATCTGCTATCTTATTTTGAAATGCTGTTTTTTGCCTACTCATTTCTTCAACAGTATACTGGAGCTCCTTGAAAATAACAGTTAATCAAGTTACTATAGCTTTAGCTAATTCACTACTTTTGTAGTCAGTTGATACATTTAAAATACTACTAATTGACAACAACACTTCAAATGGTCTGCAATTTTATTTGCACGGCAGGCTTCATCAGGACAATTTTCAGCTACTGAAGTACTCAAAGTGGTACATTGAATTTGACGCTGTCAAACTCAACTAAATAGCTTTGTAATCATGAAGTGTTTAGTCTTAGATGCATAATTTTTTTATTAGTTGTTAGTGGCTTTGAACTAGCTGTCAGATAACTGCGAGTACTCTAAGATCTGTTCATTGTATCTTTTTGTGTCAGGATGTATAAGTACCGGGCCACGTCCACTTGTATTTTTGTCCATCTGATGAGTTCAGCCTTTTTCAACTGATGTTTATAGTTTTTTCTTATGTTGTACTGTTTTACCACTGTCCCAGGTTAGGGGGAGGGTTGGGATCCCGCTAACATGTTTAACCCCGCCACATTATTTATGTATGTGCCTGTCCCAAGTAAGGAGCCTGTAATTCAGTGGTTGTCGTTTGTTTATGTGTTACATATTTGTTTTTCGTTCATCTTTTTACATAAATAAGGCCGTTAGTTTTCTCGTTTGAATTGTTTTACATTGTCTTATCGGGGCCTTTTATAGCTGACTGTGCGGTATGGGCTTTGCTCATTGTTGAAGGCCGTACGGTGACCTATAGTTGTTAATGTCTTTTATGGATAGTTGTCTCATTGGCAATCATACCACATCTTTTTTTTTATATTATGTAATGATGCAAATTCTTTTTTAATCATTAGTCTATATAATGGGAATTTCAATGGTCATTTTAAACTAAATTGTGGAAAATGTTTTGTGGATATTTCACCTGCTTTTGATTGAGAATCTCCTGTTCAAAGTCTAGCCGTATTCTTTTTTCTTCCTGTAGATTCTCTTCCATTGACCTTATCTGTTCATTAGCAGAATCATTATCTTGTTGTAACTGGCTCTCTATTTCCTAAATAAATAAAACTTATAAATACTTTAAAATAGTGTAAAGTGCATTTAGACTGAATAAAGCTACATAACTAGAACAAGAGGCTCTTAATGTGTTGCTCACCTTGGTCTATGAGCATATTAAACAAAGGACACAGATGGATTCATGACAAAATTGTGTTTTTTTTGTGTTTGTAGGTCTTACTTTACTTAACAATCTTGCTGCATACAATTATCTATAATGAACTTGGCCCAAAAGTGACATTGGAAAATATTTTGTACAAATTTATGAAAATTGTTAAAAATTGACTATAAAGGGCAATAACTCATTAAAGGGTCAATTGACCACTTTAGTCATGTTGTCTTATCTGTAGTTCTTACTTTGCTGTACAATATTGCTGTTTACAGTTTATCTATATCTATAATAATATTCAAGATAATAACCAAAAGCTGCAAATTTTTCTTAAAATTACCAATTCAGGGGCAGCAACAAGTTGCCCAATCGGTCTGAAAATGTCAGAGCAGAAAGGGTTTGACTTAATGAACACTTATATCCACAGCAGATTTGCTCTAAATGCTTTGATTTCAGAGATATGAGCCAAAAACTGCATATTACCCTATGTACTATTTCTAGCCATGTCGGAAATCTTGTTTCGCAACGAGGTCATTGGACACATTTTTTTAACTAGATACCCTAATGATAATTGTGGACATGTTTTGTTAAATTTGTCTCTAAGAGGAGACGATTATTTTAAAAGATTACAAAAATTTACAAAAAATTAATAAAAATTGACTATAAAGGGCAATTACTCCTGAAGGGGTCAACTGACCATTTTAGTCATGTTGACTCATTTGTAGATCTTACTTTGCTGAACATTATTGATGTTTACAATTTATCTCTATCTATAACAATATTAAAAATAATAACCAATCAAAGTGATGGAAATCATTCATGGAAAGATTAGAAGAGTAGTTTAATTGAATTATTTCAGATTAAGGTATGGTGGGGGGAAATGAACATTAATTAAGCACTATTGCTGAAAATTGCATTAACAGCAGGTCTTTAGAAGGAAACATGCTTTTCAAGTATGAGGATAAAACGAGCTCAAATTAAATACTATGGGTCTCTTAATTTGCACAATTTTATTTAAACTGCAGTTTACATCTTATTGAAATAGTGTTGCCTGTTCTGAACATGTTTCAAAAAAGCAAAAGATTGCAAATCAAAAATTCTTCTAGTAAATGTTACCAACTATCCTTGTAAGACAAAAAAATTTAGACAAACAGCTAAAAACTTTTTAGTGTCAACAAAAATAATCTAAAAATGTTGTTTTGGGGCATTATGTAAGTTGAAACAGAGGTTATATGACATTGAAGATTAAAAGTTGTAGAGTGCCTTTTGATCAATTTTTAAAGTATTTTTCAACACAGGGCATTGAAAATGTACTTTTTCAACGTAAACAAATTAAAAAACTTTTTTATTGAAATATGGATTCTTTCTTCATTGCCAAAATATATATTCACTTCTAATAAAAATTCAAATAACTAAAGTAGACATAACAATTGATAGGGAATAAACTAATAAACAATGGTTTGTTATAATTAAACGTTTTAAAATTTCAAAACTGTTTCAAGCCAATTCCTGATAAAAAAAAAAAGTGAACTAATCTAAATTGTTGATTAATTACAGATGATTATTGAAAATTTATCAAGTAAATTATAGGCCTTACTTGAATACCTTTTATATATTCATATTTATATTCATATCTCATTTTTTTTTTAAAGATCTTGTTATTCCATTAATCATTGATCTTTCAGTTATTATTTACAGAATCACTTTATGTAATGTAGATGAAAAGTAATTGGCAATAAACAAATCTATCATCCTTAAATATATCAAACATCTAATATATACATTTGTGTATTCAATTATGAGGTCAAATATTTGTATATTAAGATGTATATTGCAGGGTATTTATAATTATGAAGACTGAGGTAATGTGGTTAATTTGAATGACAGTTTAGGAGGTGGGGCATTGTAATTAAGGCCTACCTTGTCTCTGATTGTTTAATGATAATGACAGTTGTCAATCATACTAGTATTGTATCAATACCCAATTACCTAATCAAAATGTTTTTAAAAAAGCCTGCACAACAACACACCTTAAAATGACATACATTCTTGAATGAACTGCTCCATTATATACCCATTTTTTTCAGTTTATATGTGTATTATGTGCACATACATGAGAACCATAGGGAACTATATTTCAGTGTGAATACATTTAGTAACAGTAGCTAACCTGTCGTGTTGTTAGGAAGGCCGGTGCCTTAGTAAAGATTTAGAACAAGTTCTTATCTTTCCAAAAACGGCAAAATTTCCTTAAAATTACCAATTTAGGGGCAGCAACCCAACAACAGGTTCTCTGATTTATCTTAAAATTTCAGGGCAGATAGAAATTGACCTGATAAACAATTTAACCCCGTAGGATTTGCTCTAAATGCATTGGTTTCAGATATATAAGCCAAAATCTTATGACCTTTGTTCTATTTTTAGCCATGACGGCAATCTTGGTTGGTTGGCCGGGTCACCAGACACAAACTAGATACCCCAATGATGATTGTGGCCAAGTTTGGTTTAATTTGGCCCAGTACTTTCAGAGGAGAAAATTTTGTAAAAGTTAACGACGACAGACAACCACAACAGACGACAAAGAAACTTCAGGCCAGGTGAGCTATAAACAAATCAAGAACATCAATCTGGTGGTGAAACTGATATGATGGCTTCTTCCATCATATTCCACATCTTTAATTGTGACCTGACGGTTTCGAAAGACTTCTCATATAAATGAACGGACAATATTTGGCAGCCACCCACCCGCCATACATCCCCAATTTTATAACCAATTTTAACTTAGAAAATCATGGACCTATTTTGAAAGAATTCAATCAGTATATCGATTTTCAGATACAGTTCAATGATCCAAAATAATTTAAGAAAATCTTTGACATAGCCTATTTATTGTAACTTGACCTTAATATAAAGTCCATGAATGAAGCAACAGGGTCAAGTTGATCTTTTTCACACTTAATTTGTAGTAAACAAAATAAAGCATCAAACATCAAATCTATTTCATATTAAAAAAAAATCATAAAAAGTCCCACTATGACAACATGCATTTAACCTTTATGTATATTTGAAGTGGACATGACAAGTAATTAATAAAAGGATAGAAAAGTGAAAAGTGATGGCAGATGTATCATACACTTTTGGTACTATCTATGGCAGATCTTTGATAGTTTTTGTTTTATTCATTCACACCTTTACTTAGATCCTTGCATTAGTTTGAGCTTGACATATAGTGTAGACATCTCTTATTGAAGACTGCATGTTGCCCATCGGATACCTTGTACTTATTGTTTTTATTGTGTTTCTGTTTCAGTGATTTACATTCAAATTTTCATTTACTGTGGATTCATTATTATTCGTTGGATACCATTTTTTTGTGGATTTCGTGGGCACAGTAAAACCACGAAATTAAATGTTCAACCAATAATGAATTTTCTATAGGTTTGTTTGCAGACTTCAGCAAAACCACGAAATTAAGTATCCATGAATATGCAAGTTTTTCTTAATCCACGAAAATTGGTACCCACGAAAATAAATGAATCCACAGTATTCAAACCTGCAGCTCTAATCCTAGATTTTCAGCTGTCATCCTTGAATGCTGTAATTCTTCCCTAAACATATCTCTCTCCTGCTTGACAGAATCATACTCTAGATTTGACACACCAACAGATTCCCCTGAGGCTCCTGATCCTTCTCTTAAACTTGCAATTAATCTTTCTTTTGACTAGAAAAACAAGGCAAAACAAATAGTATCAGTAATACACATCACTGGGAAAAAAATTTGAACAGTAGATTCTTAACCTATAAATTAAATACATTAAATATCATTTCACACAATTCTATCAGGTTTGACAAAGTAATTGGTGTATAACAAACTTTAACACAAGACTATATTCATGTTAAATGCAATAAGCCCTATTAACAGTAAATACAGTGTACTAGTGATCAAAGAGCTGATTGCTCTGAGGTGGAAGAAGATGCATAAAAGGTTACTTGAATTCCCATAAAAGCAGCCCCACCAAGTTACCAACCCAGCCTTCTCTGTCACATTATTGCTTTCAAGGTATTTTTTTCTTCCAGAAATAATAAATAAATACTCATAACTCAACCAAAACTAACTATATCATGTATATACTTAAACATAAAAATCTGCAAAATACTGTTGATTCAAATCAAATTTTCTTTAACTAAATAATAAATTCCATATATTCGTCTCAGCATGGTCAACTTGATGCAATGAAACTTCGCCAATAAATTATAATAGTTACTGATTTGGTTTCACTTGAAAGTTTTCTGTCAGCATGGTAGATAGTTAACTTTAAATTTAAGCAATGTAAGCAGTATAGGCAGTTAACCAAAAACCAAGGCAAACCTTAACTATGAAAACTGTGGCAGTGTTGCTTCAATCTCTTTTTTTTTTAAAGATTTGAAAGAACAAACATTAAACATTTGTATATTGTACATTTATGTTTATTTAATGAATTAATTATTGAGGCAAATCAATTAATACTTTTTCAAGGTTTTCATAAGCAATGCATAAAAATTGCATATATCAATGTATATTTTTAATGGTGAGTCTGCAGTGGTACATGTTTGCAATGATTGCAGTTGTTCTAGTTGACAGGTAGTTAACTTTGGTATCAGTTGACTTTTAGAGGTACAATTTGACGTAGTACAAGTTTGTAATAGTACAAATGGACTTGCTTCCCTGGAAGGAACACTGAGTTTCAGTTCTACAGTACAAAAGATATGATACACAAATCTCACATATCAAAAATCAGCCAAATATCTAAGGGCTTTTAGAAAAAAAGTCTGTACAACTGTGATTTTCAACAATTTATCAAAGTTCAAATCCCTTAATTTTGGCAAAAACAAGCAGAGCAGAACTAAACTTAAACTTGATCTGTAACTGATCATGGTTAACTGACACACCTAAATTCAGCCCAATATCTGAAGGCATTAAGAAAGAAAGTCTGTTTAACTGTGATTTTCAAAAATTTATCAGTCCAAACCAAAAATTAGCAGAGCGGAACAAAACACAAACTTGATTTGTATCTCATCATGGTTAACTCACATACTAACAAAAGTGCACACGCTGAAATGTCTCGCCTTTTTTACTAATCATTGATATTATGTTGATAGTCCAAAATATAAAGCTTTATTACAACTGTCACATAAACTTCACATTAACCAAGAGACTAAACATTGACCAAGGAACCATGAAAATGAGGTCAAGGTCAGATGAACCACGCCAGGCAGGCATGTACAGCTAACAATTCTTCCATACAACAAATATAGTTGATCTAGTTTAAGAAAAACAGACCAAAACACAACCAGATGCTCCGCAGGGCGCAGCTTTATACGACCGCAGAGGTTGAACCCTGAACAGTTGGGGCAAGTATGGACACAACATTCAAGCTGGATTCAGCCCTTAATTTGGATTGTGATTAAATAGTTGACACAGCATAGGTTTCGGACACAGAATGAATGTTGTCTAATGAACTTAAAATATTTTTTTTGCCTTTGAGCAATTCACTATGCTGTTGAATATTAATCCTCTCAAAAAAATGTTTGAAGAATTTTTCATTTATTTATGAAATCTGAAATGAGAAAAATTTAACCCCCCACCCCCCATTTTTTTTTCACATCCCCCTTTCCCTTTTTCCAAAACTGATCTCAATTCAAATTTCTTATGGAGTTTGCAACAATAACTACTCATTTAAATACATCATAAAATATTAAAATGTAACAAAAGGTGCTTGTTATCACTGAATGGTAAAGATTGTTTTATTTTATCAGTTGGTAGTAAATAGAGAATAATACATGGCAAAATCCGTATCATATGTCGTATCATCCCGAGACATCAATATCAGCCCAAGGGCCTTTAGGCCCGAGGAATGATATTGGTCGAGGGTGATACGGCATGTGATAAGGATTTTGCCATGTATTATACACTTTATCATATATTTCAACAGAAGAGTATTATATTATATGAACTGTTTTCTGATCCATAGCACTGGGTTACCTTCAGTTCTACTTTTGTCTTGTTTCAAAGGCCTTAAAAGAACTGCTCAATTACTTATCCGAAGCACCTGGGTTACCTTACAATTTGCGTGCTGTTGTTTTAAAAATATTTTGTTTATTATTGTATTAATTTGTGTGTTTTGTATTTTTCATAGTTGCATTTAGTGTGCCAAAAAATATGAAAACTTGACGTTCGTGACGTCACATACAATATGTATTATACACTTTATAATAAAATAATAATAATATGTATTATACACTTTATAATAAAATAATAATATGTATTATACACTTTATAATAAAATAATAATAATGAAAAACTATTAAATCTTCCAAAACCAAAAACAAATTTTTTAAAGAAAACATTTACATATTCAGGTTCTCAAATATGGAACAGTTTACCAAATGAAATAAAAATGAGTAATACACTTGTATCTTTTAAAACAAAATGTTACAAATTTTTCATCAATTGTGCAAATTAATATGCTTTTTCATTATTATTTAAATACAATTGTATATTGTGTATAATATAACTTTATAATACTCTATGTACTTATAAATATGTTATTATTATTTTGAGGACTCTCAGGAAGATTAGTTTTAACTAATGGGATCATCCTCTTGAAATAAAGATTATTTATTTATTTATTTATTTATTTATTTATATGAAAACTCGACGTTCGTGACGTCACATACCAAACAATGACGTCATTCAAAAAATTTACCTATTTTGAGGAAAATTTTTCTTAAGCAAAAAAAAAACCAAAACTGACTATGTAAAAAAAAAAAAAAAAAAAAAAAAAAGTAGGGGTGTGATAAAGGGTAGGGATGTGATAAAGGGTATGCGATAAAGGGTGCGCATCAAAGTTGCGCGATATGGATTAAACAGCAGGCTATTTATCACATATGCAAAACTACTGTATTTACTACTAAACATATGATAAAAGTGAATATACAATGTATATTGTATAAAACAATGATTAAGTTGATTTAACTACTATTCTGGACAAAGAAAGATAACTCCAATCAATTGAAAATTTCTTGCTATTGCACAATATTGTGCAATTAGATATTTCTTGCAATTGCGCAATACTGTGCAATTGAAAATATTTGCTATTGCACAATACTGTGCAATTGAAGATTTCTTGCTATTGCGCAATAATGAGCAATTGAAAATTTCTTGCTATTGCACAATACTGTGCAATTTAAGATTTCTTGCTATTGCTGAATACTGTGCAATTGAAAATTTCTTGCTATTGCACAATACTTTATATAATAATTTTGGATCCTGATTTGAACCAACTTGAAAACTGGGCAAATAATCAAAAATCTATGTACATTTTTAGATTCAGCATATCAAAGAACCCCAAGGATTCAATTTTTGTTAAAATCAAACTTAGTTTAATTTTGGACCCTTTGGACTTTAATGTAGACCAATTTGAAAACAGGACTAAAAATTAAGAATCTACATACACAGTTAGATTTGGCATATCAAAGAACCCCAATTATTCAATTTTTGATGAAATCAAACAAAGTTTAATTTTGGACCCCGATTTGGACCAACTTGAAAACTGGGCCAATAATCAAAAATCTAAGTACATTTTTAGATTCAGCATATCAAAGAACCCCAAGGATTCAATTTTTGTTAAAATCAAACTAAGTTTAATTTTGGACCCTTTGGACCTTAATGTAGACCAATTTGAAAATGGGACCAAAAATTAAGAATCTACATACACAGTTAAATTCGGCATATCAAAGAACCCCAATTTTTCAATTTTTGATGAAATCAAACAAAGTTCAATTTTGGACCCTTTGGGCCCCTTATTCCTAAACTCTTGGGACCAAAACTCCCAAAATCAAACCCAACCTTCCTTAAGTAGTCATGAACCTTGTATTTAAATTTCATAGATTTCTATTTACTTATACTAAAGTTATGGTGCAAAAACCAAGAATAATGCTTACTGGGCCCCTTTTTGGCCCCTAATTCCTAAACTGTTCAGACCTCAACTCCTTAAATCAATCCCAACCTTCCTTTTGTGGTCATACACCTTGTGTCAAAATTTCATTGATTTCTATTCACTAATACTAAAGTTATTGTGCAAAAACCAAGAATAATGCTTATTTGGGCCCTTTTTTGGCCCCTAATTCCTTAACTGTTTGAACTGAAACTCCCAAAATCAATCTCAACCTTCCTTTAGTGGTCATAAACCTTGTGTCAAAATTTCATAGATTTCTATTTACTTTAACTAAAGTTATAGTGCGAAAACCAAGAAAATGCTTATTTGGGCCCTTTTTGGCCCCTAATTCCTAAAATGTTGGGACCAAAACTCCCAAAATCAATCCCAACCTTCCTTTTGTGGTCATAAACCTTGTGTTAAAATTTCATAGAATTCTATTCACTTTTACTTAAGTTAGAGTGCGAAAACTAAAAGTATTCGGATGACGACGACGACGCCATATGACGCATGACAACGCCGGACGACGACGACGCCAACGTGATAGCAATATACGACGAAAAATTAAAATTTTTGCCGTCGTATAAAAACTTAACACTGTGGAATGAAACATGAAAATGAGGTCAAGGTCAAATGACACCTGCCAGCTAACCATGTACACCTTACAATCATTCCATACACCAAATATAGTTGACCTATTGCATACACTATAAGAAATACAGACCAAAACACAAAAACTTAACTATAACCACTGAACCATGAAATGAGGTCAAGGTCAGATGACACAGTCCTGCCAGTTGGACATGTACACCTTACAGTCCTTCCATACACCGAATATACTAGACCTATTGCTTATAGTATCTGAGATATGGACTTGACCACCAAAACTTAACCTTGTTCACTGATCCATGAAATGAGGTCGAGGTCAAGTGAAAACTGTCTGACGGGCACGAGGACCTTGCCAGGTACGCTCATACCAAATAAGTTATCCTATTACATATAATAAGAGAGAATTTAATATTACAAAAAAACTTAACTGTTTTTTCAAGTAGTCACTGAACCATGAAAATGAGGTCAAGGACATTGGACATGTGATTAACGGAAACTTCGTAACATGAGGCATCCATATACAAAGAATGAAGCATCCAGGTCTTCCGCCTTTTAAAATATAAAGCTTTTAAAAAGTTAGCTAACGCTGCCGCCTCCACCGCCGGATCACTATCCCTATGTCGAGCTTTCTGCAACAAAAGTCACAGCTCGACAAAAATCAGTCCAATATCGGTAGTCATTTAGTAAAAAAGTGAGTAATACTGTGATTTTCAACAATATATCAAAGTTCTTTGGCCAAAATTAGCGGAGCGGAACAAAACTTAAGACTTGATCTGTATCTCATCATTGTTAACTCACATACCAAAAATCAGGCTAATATCTAAAGGCATTTAGAAAAAAACTCTGTATAATGGTTTGTTGTGGAATGACAGAATGAAGGAATGACGGAATGACAGTATGACAGAATGATGGAATGGCCGACAAGGGTTAAACTATATAGCCCCTGCAACGTTGTTGCGATTTGTTGTCGGGGGCTACAAAAATTTGTAAGGGTTCTGCATGACCTAGTGTCTTGCCTTCTTTATAAATATAATAAATGTTTTAAAAACTTTAACTGCAGACTGTATGTAATGATAACTGGAATAAAAACTAACTCCATATATAAGTTATATTCGGAAAACAGGAAAATCCGTTTTATTGTCATAAAAACATTTTTGGCATTAAATTTTTATACACTAATTTTTAGCTATATAGGCTACTGTTTCAACTTGTATAGATTTTGTTTCTTATCAATGATGTGATAAGAAACTGAAAATTTCCATGGTCTTTGTCTAGGAATTATGCAAGTTTTTGGTTCATAAGTCAAGGTCAGCATGGTCATAGCATGATCAGGGTCAATACTAATTATCATTGGCCACAAATATTTTAATTGACTAATGAGGATATAAAGTGCATGCTAACTTTTAACAAGCGTCTAGTTGCACCTGAATTAACACAATAGTACTGAATGCTACTAGATGTTATTATACCTTAGTATCTTTTTCTATACAAAACGTAATGAAATAGTTGTGCTATTTCATTCCACAGACTATCTGCTAGTCAATAGTTTCAAAGACTATTACTCCGGTTAATAGTTTCATCAACATATTTCCTGTACTTTTTCATACTAATTTTTCATTGGACAATAATGATGTCAAAAACTTTTTCTGCTTAAATTTTTGCACTTGGCAATGTCCAACTATGATATCGTAATTTTTTTTAGAAAGTTGATTTGTTCAGTATAATAAAACACTTAATGACTGGTTATGAGGGTAATGACCATGTATGAATATAGGACAATTCTGTTTAAGGTGGCTCGCAGGTACAAAAAATTCAGCAAAAAATTAAACATTTGTTTTTTCATTACAAATTTTATTTATTACACTATTAGTCATTACTTTATGATATGGTACAAAAATAAACCCAAAAAATCAATTCGGTTTGGCCCTAGATGACTTTTAAAATGTTTATATCATTGAAAAAGCTCAAAATTATCTCCCTTTGGTGCAAAAATGACATTTTTTGGCATTAAAATTGAAATATCTTATTTAACACATAGGTGACCTATATTTTTTATTATTGTTTTCAAATAAGCTGTACATAAACTAAATAATTGTAAAATTTAAGCAATTTCTGTAATTAAGTTCTTTTTTTATTTCGATATTACTTCTTTTTCTCCTATTAGTTCAACAGAAAAAAAGGACATCAACAAAAATGTATACTTCTTTCATAGGCAGATTGTGAGCTTAAATAAACGGTGACCCCATTATTTTATTTCATTTTTCTGTATATGATAAAGTTTATTTATAAAAAATATAGCAAAATCCTATATTAGAAAAAAATTGATTTATTCCCGTGAGCCCCCTCAACATTATTTTGAAACTTTCGGATGCACAATTAAATTTCACAATACGTAACCACATGGTTTAGATTAACCTGGATAATCCAGTTGTTTAAGTCAGATTATTCCAAGTATTAATCTATCAAAGACAGTTATTACAACAATCAGTGAGCCTAACTAATAAATCAAATGATGCAGATGTTTAGATCATGCAGTGTTCTCCCCAGGCCGTTTTAGCGTCGCGGTACCGCGACGCTATATTTTTTCCGCGACGCTATAATTATTTTCAAGATGCTATTTTTCTTGTTTCAATATCGTAAATCCATGTCCTAAATTTTGAACTTTCATCTGAGTCCCTATTACGATCATAAAAAATATATCACCTTTAATTGTAATCCCTTCAAGTCGGACAATAGAGGCAATTAAGAGTGATAAAATAGGTGTTAATTGCCCTTTGGTTGATAACTGTTTGGATGCGAATACCCCAAGCTGACACTTGTGACATAACTGATACCACGTGATCTGCAATTGGCAATTTACACATGGAAAAAGTGCAATCACAAAATCATAAAACAATTCAAAATCTACGTTTTTTATTACGGAATTTCAAAGATTGAAACGATTTTTCTCTTTAAAAAAGAGGTTTGGTCGTTTATTTTTGCAACTTTCCAAATTATATACTTTCTTTTCCAGTACTACTTGTCTATTTAGAGCGAAAATTTTGATTTTGAGCTAAATAAGTTTAATACTTCTTTAGAAAGTAATCATAATTGGCTTTAGTTTATGTTTAATCCATTTAATGCAATAAAAGCGCCATATTTATTCCCAATCTCTTGTCAAACATTGTTTATTTTCGGACTCATTCTTGTGAATTTTTCTTCGGCCGCCATTGCACATTGCTGTGTAAACTACGGATCGGAACCGAGCAGATATGACAAAAATCCGCATTTTCACGATAATTACTACAGGTGCACAAATGGCACAGAAAAGTACCAATAAAGAAAACTACGCATTAACAGACTATTTGTTAGACAATTTTGTTAAAAATATATATCATTTTGATGTAAGGATTAGAAACAACTGGAACTAATTCATTGAGTACCATATCATGAAACAATGAATTTCATAGACATGATAAAAAAAAATTGTTTTCATTGTTATAGTTTAATTGTATTCTCAGTTATGAATTGAACAATATAAACATATAAATATATATAACATAAAGAACTAGAGTATTGTGTCGCCGCGACAAATGACATTGAAAAAAATACAGTTAATTTTTTTACGCCAAATGTGATGCTATCCAAAATTTCTGGGGAGAACACTGTCATGTGGAAATATCAGTGTCAAGATACGGGATAGAAGTTGTTATAAAATTGTAAGGCAAAGAAAGGGATACAGCAACACTTCTGGTAACAGTTCAATGATTTTACAGCCAACTGTATAGGCTTTCAGAAACTTGAAAGGGTTCTTCCACCAAAAAATGACAAAATAAAATGCTTGGCAGCTTTAAACACAATACAGTCATCTCCTTATCATACAGCACACAATCAAAACAAATATTGATTTCTGTGTACAAGATAAACACATTCTAACCTGCAAAATTCTTGTGGCTTTCTCCTTGTATTCAGCTAGCTCTTGCTTTGCACAATCCAAATTGTGTCGAGCTAGTTTCAGTTGATTCGTCAAGTCTTTCACTTTTGCTTAAAAAGAAGGTGAACTATGAACTTTTTTATCAATAAATTTGATATTGCTAAATTGACAACAAAACATAAGTAAACTTTTATTGGTCAACATATTTAGCTGATTAGATCATTGTCTTCAGGCAAAATACACAAAATTTGAATTCCTTAAGTACATGTACAGGAAAATGGAATAAAGTGTTGTTAAACTATTCTGTGTTGGACTTGTTGGGTGTCTGATTATTTGGGAATCTGACCAATGGGGTGTTGGACTAATGAGACATTGAACTATTGGGGTGTTTGACTCTTTTAGAGTTATGGGGAATAACTCCTAGGAAAAAAATCAATTCGATATACCCATCTTAAGAGAATGTCCTTATTATCAACAAAGTTTCATGAAGTTCTGTTGTGTTGTTTCAGTGGAGTTGCGATGACAAACTGTTGCAGAATTATATTGAGGCATGTAAGTGCAAAGGTGCATTTACCTAAATAATTGAATCAATATGCACATCTACATAGTTATATCCTTATTATCTATAAAGTTCCTTGAAATTCTGTTGTGTGGTTTCAGAGGAGTTGAGATGACAAGAACAGGACTGGAAGAACGACAGACGGACAGACAAAAACATTATAATAAATTGTGTGGGGTATGATTAATATTTCTGAATATGGATGTCAAGGCAATATATGGCAAAAAATTTTGCTGTTTTTGGTTATTATCTTGAATATTATTATAGATAGGGGTAAACTGTAAACAGCAATAATGTTCAGCAAAATAAGATTTACAAATAAGTCAACATGACTGAAATGGTCTGTTGACCCCTTTAGGAGTAATTGCCCTTTATAGTCAATTTTTAACCATTTTTCGTAAATCTTAGTAATCTTTTACAAAAATCTTCTCCTCTGAAACTACTGGTCCAAATTAATCCAAACTTGGCCACAATCATCTTTGGGGTATCTTGTTTAAAAAATGTGTCCGGTGACCTGTCCAACAAACCAAGATGGCCGCCATGGCTAAAAATATAACATAGGGGTAAAATGCAGTTTTTGGCTTATAACTCAAAAACCAAAGCATTTAGAGCAAATCAACGTGGGGTAAAATTGTTAATCAGGTCAAGATCTATCAGCCCTGAAATTTTCAGATGAATCGGACAACCAGTTGTTGGGTTGCTGCCCCTGAATTGGTAATTTTAAGGAAATTTTGCCGTTTTCGTTATTATCTTGAATATTATTTTAGATAGAGATAAACTGTAAACAGCAATAATGTACAGCAAAATAAGACCTAAAAATAAGTCAACATGACCAAAATGGTCAATTGACCCCCTAAGAAGTTATTGTCTTTATAGTTAATTTTTAACAATTTTCATATTTACTAACATTTTTTACTGAAACTACTGGGCCAAGTTCATTATAGGTAGAGATAATTGTAAGCAGTAAGAATGTTCAGTAAAGTAAGATGTACAAACACATCATCATCACCAAAACACAATTTTGTCATGAATCCATCTTTTTCCTTTGTTTAATATTCACATAGACCAAGGTGAGCGACACAGGCTCTTTAGAGCCTCTAGTTTATTATTTAAAAAATCATATAACTTTGTACATGTCTCTCAAAAAATTTAGATATGGTATTTAAAATTGAAATCAGATGATAATTGGAGGGAACATCTGTTGGTCCTCCTTTATGTACAGCTGTTACTCTTGCATGTTTTATGTTTTGAGGAAAATGATTCAATGTTATATTTTTGTTTATTAGAAAAGTAAGTGATGGCGATATTATCTCTGCACTTAGGCTTAGCTATAAAAATTTGGGACCAATTCTATCTAAACCTGCGGATTGATCAATTTTAAGGTGTTTAAGTTGTGCACACAACTCTCCAACAGAAATGAGATTTAATTTAAAAGTTTCCTTTAATTTTTTAATAGTAAAATTTTGCAGGATAGAAAAATCCATATCTGAAGTATTATTTCCAATATGTTTTTCAGCTACGGAAGAAAAGTGTATTAACAAATATTAACAGATTCATTTTCATACTGCATTTTAGATGGAAAATTATTATCCATTTTTGAATTGAACACTTTAATGTGATTCCAAAGTTTTTTACCATTTTTTGAACTTGATATAGTGTTTTGATAATAGTCCTATTTTGCATCAAATATTGAAGACGTTGTTTTATTTCGCCACTTTTTAAAGTTTACCCAATCTTATTTTGATTTTTTTTTTAGCTTTCACATTTTCCATAATTTTTTTTGTTATCATGTACAAATTTATTGTAACATTCCCCTTATTTTTGAATATATGGTACTAAACAAAAGCAATAACTTGGCATAACTGAGGTTTAATAAATAAACATAAGTTGCACATTGTTATTGTAACAAAATTCTTATAATTTTCAATACGTGCAAACACTGTCATATAAAAAAAGAAGATGTGGTATGATTGCCAATGAGACAACTCTCCACAAGAGACCAAAATAACACAGAAATTAACAACTATAGGTCACCCTACGGCCTATAACTATGAGCAAAGCCCATACCACATAGTTAGCTATAAAAGGCCTCGAAATGACAATGTAAAACAATTCAAACGAGAAAACTAACAGCCTAATTTATGTAAAAATTGAACAAAATACAAATATGCAACACATAAACAAACGACAACCACTGAATTACAGGCTCCTGACTTGGGAAAGGCACATACATACAGAATGTGGCGGGGTTAAACATGCTAGGGGGATCCCAACCCTCCCCTTACCTGGCACAGTGGTATACAGTACAACATAAGAACAAACTAAAAAATCAGTATTCATAACAAATATGTGATAAATGGGAATATTGGGTTAAGGGTTAGGTAATACATGAATTCAGCAAACTAAGCTGAACTTATTTCAGAAAATTCAGTGAACAGCCTGATTAAAAGAAGTGTGTTTTAGACAGGTTTTCAGTTTATAAACAGTTTGGTTTTTTAATTGAAAGGTTTGTTTTATCATACTTTTGAAAGACATATTGATACTAACAACTTACTTCTATCATCAGAAGCCTTCTTCTCTGCCAATGTTAAAGCATCCGTAAATGTTTTTTGTTCTTTTTCTAATAAACCTTGTCTACCAACTGATTCTTGCTGAAAAAAATTACATTATATATGTGAACAGTTCTTTATATACCATCTGCCTGAAAAATATTTCATTTGGTCCCATCGTATTTATAGATTATCGTCAGTCATCTCAACGAGATTGATTTTCTCGCTATTTTACCTATGACGACGTTGTCAATTTCATGTCAGTTTCATTAGAGATGCCACGTGCCTCCATAGTTTCTGGCGATAATTTTCCATCTCATGCAAGTAGCATGATATGAAAAATTATTGCAAAAAAAGATCAAAGGAAAAATGCACAAAATAGCGATAAATAATATTATTGCAGAAAAAGGTTGGAGTAATCTAGTAATCAAATTTCTATAAGCAATACAATCAGGATTTAGTAACTGGTAATTCATTTTCTGACATAAGGGTGGTGAACATGTCCAAAACCTGCCATATTTTCATATTAAAATTGACAGAAATTAGGAATTTTCTATCCTTGATTCACATTTTTTAACAGAACTTGATGCAAATTATTGAAGTTTAACCTGTGCTTGCTTGTATGACTGTTGCTCTGCTTTCAGTGAATCTTCTACTTCAGCAAGTTTCTGTTTCAGAGAATCTAAAGCCTGACTGTGCATACCACTTGAATCTGTATGATCTTGAAGTATTCTATAAAAGAAAATCTGATAAACAAACTGAAATTGCTAGAAAATCAAATTCATAATTTTTATTGCAAAACTAACTTTTGCATACCAGTGAATTGTTTATGGGTCGTCAATCTTCGTCAATTTTGACACCCTCAATTAATTTAGGATGTGTCAACTTATACAAATTGAGAATGGAAATGGGGAATGTGTCAAAGAGACAACAACCCAACCATAGAACAGACAACAGCAGAAAGTCACCAATAGGTCTTTAATGCAGTGAGAAACTCCTGGAACCTGAGGCGTCCTTCAGCTGGCCCCTAAACAAATATCTATACTTGTTCAGGGATAATGGACGTCATTCTTTACTCAAAATTATACATGAGAAACTTAAATTAAAAATCATACAAGACTAACAAATGCCAGAGGCTCCTGACTTGGGACATCCACAAAAATGCAGTGGGGTTAAACATGTTTTTTGTGATCTCAACCCTCCCCTATACCTCTAGCCAATGTAGAAAAGTAAAAGCATAACAATACCCACAGTAAAATTCAGTTCAAGAGAAGTCTGAGTTCGATGTTGAAAGAGGTAACAAAAGAAAATAAACAAAATGACAGTAACACAAAAATAACAGTAGACTACTAGCAGTTACTAACATGCCAGCTCCAGACTTCAATTAAACTGGTAGAAAGATAATGTATTCATCATATGAATATCAGGCACAATATATTTTGTTAAAATCTTTTTTTTTTAAATAAACTGTTGACAGTGATGTCTTGCCTGTCACCAAACGTGCCTTTGGACGACCAGATTAAACTGATATATATATATAAAAAAATTAAAAAAATTATGATTAAAGGTACAACAATTAAGGCACAGTTGTAAGTTGAAGTTTGAAGACAATACAATTTAATCCTACAACTGGTATAACTACCTTGATTTTTCACCTTGAAGTCTATCCATTTCTTTTTTGCTACTTTGCAGGTTTTTATCTGCTTCCTCTAACCTTATTCTCAAGACAGCTAGCTGAGAATCTTTAGCATTTAACACTTCCATTAGATCTGATTCTCTAGTCTGTAACTCTCTCAATACATGATCATGTTTTGAAGAGGATCGGTTATATTCATCCATCTTTTTCTTTAGTCTTAGTAACTCTGATGTAGAAGAGTAAAAGTTTCTTAAACAACAATCTGTATTTCTTTGATACTTATCAATCAATGAGTACTTTAAACATACTATCTTTTTACACTGTATCTATAAAACATAAATTCTAATGTTTTGCATTTTATTTCAATTTTGTTTTGCATTTAACTATAGATATTTAACATGAACCATATCAGTTACCCATTTCAGCTTCTTTAGCACGGTTAACTACTGACGACATTTCCTGATTTAGTGACTGTACTTCATTCTTTAGAAGTTTGTTCTCAAGCTCTAGGGATGACAAAGTTTGTGTTTCTCCATTTGACTCATGGTCTTGGCTGCTATGAACACTGTTGCTTGGACTTTGATCCAACATAGCTTCAGCTAAAGTAGCAACATCTACATTTACATCTGTTTCTGAAGGGCTTCCTCTTTCACTTCCTAAAATAACAAAACAGTTAAATAAATGTCTACTCGAAGTGAATCATATGCAAATGTCAAAACAAGAATTATTGATGAAGGTTAATTAGTCAACAAGAAACTTGGTCATGTGAACTGGTTAAAGAAGATACTATTATTTATAAAAAGCTCTAGAACCATTTGAGCTGAAGAAATACTGGATATTTTAAAGATAACTTAGCAAATAACTCTTGAGTGCTTTTGAACTTCTATAAAAAAAAAATCTGTTATACAACTATTTTCTAAGATTAATTGATTGGAGTTTAGTGCCACTTTCAGCACTTGTGTGCCATTTCGTTACAACCATACATGTAGGTAGGAATACTGGCAATCTTAGTCAATTCATATTGCAGTCAAATGCATCTGCATGTGATGGATTTGAACTCACAACCTCAGTGTTGACAGGCTAGAGAAACAGAAGTTTGACTACCACCAAGGTCTCTTATTTACTATGAATAGAATGACATATATAGATACGTGTCTTTCTAAAATCCAAGCTCATGCAGTGTTCCAGGAAAAAGTTTTGTTATATGTAATCAATTTTACTCTTCTGGAAGAGGATTCTTCCTTGATTTGTACATTTGTATTGCATGATATGAGTAATACTAATGATTCCTTTATTTTCGTGGATATCCATTTTTGTGGAATGCTGAAAACTTGCTTTTTCGTGGAAATTTGATTTCATGGTTTTACCAATCTCTGTTCACTTAGCCTATTGAAAATATGTTAATTGTTGAACATTTGAATTTGTGGTTCACCTGTACCCACGAAATTCACGATAATTGGTATCCAAGTAACTATAATGAATCAACAGTATTAGGGAAAAAATCAGAGAATTGTTTTCAATCAAATATAATTCAAAAAACAAAAGACTACATGTACATTTTTTAGTTGAAAAATATACCTGAGCCATGGATGGAATCCACATGAACAATAGACGATCCACTGTTAGACGATGGAGGGTTCTCTGTTATTTTTCCACCCTTATTTGATAAAACAGAAGAAGTACTAGAATGTCTGGAATGTCGAGCACTACTAGTTGGTGTTACTTTCTTCTTAGAAGTATCTAATGGTTCACTGCTGTTCAGAAAGTCGAACAATGCTTCATCATTATCTACTTTTTTCTTGGTCCAAGATTGTGGTGTAGAGGTACTTAATTGGGTTTTGGTACCAGTCTGTATTGAAGCTGTAGTAACTTTTTTATTTGAGGTGGATTCAATATCTGACACTGTCAGAGTTTTTTTTGATATGGTGCTTTGTTTCAAAGGTTTGTTAACAAAGGATGAAGAATCCAAAGTGACACTGTTCAGGGCGTTATATTTTGATGAACACTCCTGAGATTGAGTCTCTGCGGTAGTTAAAGCATCAGCAGCAGATTGGTCCAATTTATTTAGTAGCTGCTCTGCCTTACCTGTAATTCCTGATAACCAGGACATCACTATAATTCATACCTGTGTGAAAAAAGAAAATTGTCAATAAGTTTGATATATAAGATGTTATCACACATAAAGCAACATATACAAGAGTCAGAATCGTTCCCCTCTCAAAAATTCATCTTGTATTGCTGGTCAGGTTTGCTTTTTTCAGAGCTTTTCTTCATGTAGAAACCATGTACCTACTGCGGATTCATTATTCATGAGATACCAATTTTTTGCAAAATTTGTGGATACATTAATAACATTGTATAAATGTAAACCATGAATTTCAATTTCCAAGGGGGGGGGAGGTCTCAGTTGCTGAGTGGTCTGAGTAGATAATTCTGTAATCACTAGCCAGTCAACACTCAGGTTGTGAGTTTGAACCCCATTCCTGATGGTGCTCTTGACTCCAATCGTTATAGACTTTATTACCAACCTTATTTCCAACATTTGACTCTGGATTGTTTAATTTTTAACAGGTTATTTCTCTGCTGTTTGACATCCTCTTACTCAGTCAAGTAATATAGGAACGACCAAAAAAAGTAAAATCAAATATATAATCCATGCAATATAGGGGGAAAGTTAACTGTTTTCTGGAGATTTTGTCATGAATAGAAAACATAAAATAGTTCATTGCATCCCAAAGTTATACTGATTGAAATTTTGATTTTACTTCTTTACTTTGCTCTTTTATGACGTAGTACCAGAATGTCCTATCTAAGAAACAAACTTAACCATGAAAGCTTAACATTGACCATTGAACAACCAAAATGAGGTCAAGGTCAGATGATACCTGTCAGACAGACATATACAGCTTACAATCCTTAAGCTTCCATACAACAAATATAGTTGACCTATTGCTTGTATTTTAAGAAAAACAGACCAAAACACAAAAATAAACACTGAGCAATGATCAGTGAAAATGAGGTCAAGGTGAAATAAAACCTGTGAGACTGACATGTACAAATACATCATAGAGTTCGTATATCCCTACACAAAATACAGTCGACCTATAGCATATAGTATTAAACTAGAGATTCTAAAGAGCCTGTGTCGCTCACCTTGGTCTATGTGCATCAGACATGGGGTAATCGTAATCAGCTGTAATCGATTACATTTTGCAGTGTAATCATATGTAATCAGAAATCTGTCATTTCTGATTACAAATAATCACAATGTAATCGATTACATTGCAAAAAACAGGTGTAATCATGATTACTTTTAGATTACTTTAAGATTACATTCATATGATTACTTGCTGATTACAAATCTTGTATATATATGAAAATAGTTTTTGATAGACAAGATGAAAATAAGAAAATGTAAAGCTTGAATGAAAAATCATGAAACTAGTATTCACAATGATGGGACCTTGTTTCATGTGATAAATTGTATCATCTATATAAAAATTTATATAACCAAGTGTTTTATTTTGTTAACAGTTTACTAAAGGAAATTGCCTTTCCAATATTTCATTGTGAGATTGAGCTCTTATGATACAAGAATATGCCTTGAAAGCATTTTTTTTTCCTTGATTGAAAATTCTAATATTAACTCCAATTTCATATAAGTTTACCCAATACTTTAACATAACCACATTGAAATTAAAATGCAGAAAACATTTAGTTCCAATTTGACTTTGATTGTCGACGTAAATATATGAGCCCACTTAATTCAAAATGGAAGTTAAAACCAGATTTCATTTATTGACAATCATCAGTATAAACAAGTACATGTACAGTGTAAACATCTATACTATTAAACGAGAAGACCTCATTTTGGGTGTCGCTTCTCCTCCTTCCACAATAAATTGATCATTGTGACTATATGTCCTATAGGTACCATGCATAGTCGCATTTGTCATCCATTCTTATGATTATTCAGTTTCGGTTATTTTGGGAGAAAACAGAAAAAAAGGTGTCATACCACCAATTACTCCCTCAAATTTAGAACGTATGTGAAAGTAGGCCTACTCGGACAAAAAAATAGTGCATTTGATGTCATTGTTCACCTAAACTAACCAACAAATTTGCAGAAATGAAACTTTTGTTGAAAGAGAAATACATTAAGACCATTTTGAGCCAAATTTTACCTGTCTAGGAGTTTGCATTTTAAATTGAGGATTAATGCGCTCCATGGTATACTAATTTAAGATTTCCAGAAAACCAGGGGTTATTTTTAGTGGTACCTCCTTTCGGGAGCTCTCTTCTTTCTTATATGATTTTGGATGTATGTTGAAAATTGGCATGCAGAAAGGTGACACCTGTACAATTCAGGATATACCTAGTTTCTATGAAGTTAAACTTAAGGTAAAATATTTAGAAAGCTGTGAAAATTGCAAAATTTGGTTGAACAGATAGGGACTTTTAATTGGTGGTATGACACCAAAAGAAGTCCGGATATGTGTCCGTCATCACTCCGGCTTTTATTCATAGACAACTTCCTCTTCCGTTTATATTTCCAGAAGTTTGGTAAATTTACATTACATACCCTATATTATCGTGCCTGAATCGTTATATAAGAATGTTATCCCAAGTGTAAGCAACGACCCAGGCTGTGTGAAAATAAACACAATCATTTTTGTTATTCATTGTCCCAAGTGTAAGCAACGACCCAGGCTGTGTGAAAATAAACACAATCATTTTTGTCATTCACTTATCGTCACGTAAAAAACGACACAGGCATAGCCTAAATTATCATGTTTTATTTGTCACGTAAATAACCACACAGGCATAGTCTATATTATCATGTTTTATTTAAGATTCATGCAAGCCATTTTCACATTGCCTGAATCGTTATATGTTGTCCCAAGTGTAAGGAACTACCCAGGCCATGTGAAAATAAACACAATCATTTTTGTCATTCACTTATCGTCAGGTAAAGAACGACACAGGCATAGCCCATATTATCATGTTTTATTGTCATTCACTTATCGTAACGTAAATAACGACACAGGCATAGCCTATATTATCATGTTTTATACATTAAAATAAGTAAAACATGCTCAACTTCATCTAAAACTACCTCGACCAAAAACGTTTACCTGAAGTGGGACAGACGGACGATCTAAACAAACGAACGCACGGATGCACAGACTAGAAAACATAATGCCCATAATTGGGGCATAAAAATTTATTGTTAAAAGGGAAAATAGTGATTTGGCAAAAATGAAAGTAAGTTAGAGATTAGAGGGAGGCAGGACCTTTTTCGGGGCGTCGGGATCGGGTGTTTTTAAGCTCGGGATTTGGAGATTGATCCTTACGGGATCCGGGAATATATTTTTTTATTTCAGGATATGAATTTCTTTAAATTCTGCATCTCAGTTTCATAGTTTTAAGCCCGGGATTTCGGGATCAGGACCCCTCCGATCGACAACCCCTCAAATTAGCCTTAGTCGGTATTAGTCATTTATACATGATTCAAATCCTACAATTGGCATGTTAATAAGGCTCTCATAAAAAAAAAGCACTGATGAATTGTCATAGAAGCATATTTTTTAGACTAATAATGGTCTATATATAAGCAGTTACATTTATTTCATGTTTGAAACGGTGCAAATTTTTAATTTGATTTGACTTTTACCAAAAGAAGCATTGTAGCAAAGGAGTAGAATAATTGTGGTCGTAGGCCAGAAACACGAATATAATTGAATTTAACAGAAAGGAAACAAATATCTGACTTTGAAAAGGGAGGTATACCTTCTATGTAATTCTCCATACATAATATCTTTTACAAAAAATCATCCTGCAACAGTTCACAAGCTTTATATGCCCGCGATTTCGCGGGTGTGTTCTAGTATGGCATAATATTACAAACAATATGCATAGTAAACAATAGATGACGTCAGAAGTTTCATCAATACAAAATATCTTTTATTACAATAACTGTTGAGAAATCTATATACTTTCCTAAGTTACAAAGCTGTTTTGTGTTTCCACCAGACAATAATTCTATTAATTATTAATTAGATCTGACAAGTATTAAAAATTTTCAAACAAATAATGACAATCAACCATTTCTAACTTTATTGATATTGTTATTAAGACAATAAAATTTTAATACCCAAGCTCACCTATTGTTTGTAAAAAAAAAGGAAGTAGTGATTAACACCTGTAAAAACATTAATGAATGTGTCAATTATGTCCCAACAGACAATAAAACTATACTTAATTAATTTTTCCCTATTTGTTCAGCTTTTTTGTTAATTTGTTAATTAGGCAGTTGGTTAAACATTTGTAGAAAAAAATAAAGTTATTTCTTTTACATAGAGAAAGACATGTACACTTGTCTATAGCTATTTTTATCAAATTACACATGTTACACTGTACTTGTCTATTAATTCTTTTTTTTAAATAATTTTTGAGTAAATTATTTTTTTTAAAGAAATCACCAAAGTTAGCTTTTTTGTGAGGATAAAAAGTTATAAAAATAACTTTGTATTGCAATATACAATGTAATCATAAGTAATCTAAAGTATTCATGATTACTTTAAAGAAAAGTAATCTAAAGTAATCGATTACATATGAAAAAGGGTGTAATTGTAATGTAATCGATTACATTTTATTAGCAAAGTAATTGTAATTTAATCGATTACATTTTAAAGTAATCGACCCCATCCCTGATGTGCATATCAAACAAAGAATTGATTCATGAAAAAATTGTGTTTTGATGATGGTGATGTGTTTGTAGATCTTGCTTTACTGTACATGTACATTCTTCCTGTTGTTCCAAAATTGTACAAGATTTATGAAAATTGTTAAATATTGACTATAAAGGGCAATAACTCCTTGAAGGGTCAATTGACCATTTTGGTCATGTTGACATGTTTGTATGTCTTACTTTGCTATATATTATTGCTGTTTTATACAGTTTATCTCTATCTATAATAATATTGAAGATATAACCAAAAGCTGCAAAATTTTCAGGGGTAGCAACCCAACAACAGGTTGTCTGATTGGTCTAAAAACGTCAGAGCAGAAAGATTGTGACCTATCGAGCAATTTTATCCTCGTTAGCTTTGCTCTAAATGCTTTGGTATCAGAGATAGAAGCCAAATTCTACATTTAAGCCCTATGTTCTATTTTTATCCATGGTGGCCATCTTGGTTGGTTGCAATTGGCCAGGTCACTGGACACGTTATATTTTATTTAAACTAGATACCCCAATGATGAATGTGACCAAGTTTGGTTAAATTTAGCCCAGTAGTTTCAGGGGAGAAGATTTTTGTAAAACATTACAAAAATTTACAAAAAAATTACAAAAAATTGAATATAAAAGGCAATAACTCCTTAACCCTTTCGTACCGAAATTATCCTTTTGGCACCCTCGAGCGCAAGCCGAAATTATCCTTTTGGCACCACGGAGCTGAGGGCATATTATCCTTAAGGATACATAGATTTCTATTTTTAGACGGTCACAGTGCAAACAGTAAAAATAACATTTAGGCATGTTTCTTGGTGCAGTTGCTCCATAGATGTTATGATAAACATCAAATGTATTCTATATTTTAGTATCGGACGTAAAAACGCTGTCAAAATATGTTTTTTCAAAGATTGTTGAGAAGAAAAAAACTCGTGAAAAACAAAATGGCGGAATCATAAACAATCGTGGTCAGGAGTTTCATTTCGAGTTGAAACATTTAGAAAACTTAACCTGCGGTCATGAAAGTCGTTTAACTTGTACAAAAGTAATGTATGAACGTAAATTTTGGAGTGGTGAGAAGCATATTTGTAAAACAACTTGAAATCGAGACTTTGATTGTCGTCATCAGGTGCACAACTGTTAATTATTAGTCACTGGCTACGGTTACATGGAAATGTAACAATAATAAAAATATTATTGTTACATTGGAGACTAAATCCCGGAATGCATGGTTGGGTAAGGACCTGTTTAATTACGAATGTAACAATAATTATTGAGGCTACGGTTACATTGCGTTATTGTTACATGAAAAAAAGCAATGTACGATGGGACTAGTAATATGTACTAAATAATAAAAGTTGAGGACATTTATTACATACATTTATAACATACAATTTATTTACTGTTATTTTTTATTTACAATGACAATTTCTACAAATCCAGTAAGTTGTTTTTAAAGTCCGACACATTTTTGATGAACGAAATTATGTCCTCCACGGATACGTGTACATACATAATTTCTTAGTATTTAAGTTACAGTTAGCAAACTTTGCTTTTGATTATCAATTTGCGTCAAGTTATAAAGCTGTATGAAATGTATGTCTTGATATTGTTTCAGGTTCGTTAAAAACGCATCCCAAGTTTTATTTTTTTCACCATAAACAAAATTGGTCCAAAGTATAATGACAGTAATAAGAGTAGGTGTGCAGTTATATACTTTAAAAAAGTGAAACCATAGAACTATATTTTTCGCCTTTGACAGTCACACTCCTAATCTTGAGTAGTATCTTTAAGAACGTCAAAACCATTAATACGTAGTAAAACTATTCCAGTTGTACACCATTTGTTGAATAATAATATTTTATTATTTATCAGTATTAAATTACAAGTATTGTTTAGTACATATATGAAAGAATGAAGCAATACAACTATAGAAGATTTAAGTTTAATCAATCTAGCGTACATTGCTGTTTTTCATGTAACAATAACGTAATGTAACCGTAGCCTCAGTAATTATTGTTACATTTGTAATTAATCGGTTCCTCACCCAACTTTGCATTCCGGCAATTAGTCTCCAATGTAACAATAATATTTTTATTATTGTTACATTTCCATGTAACCGTAGCCAGTGCCTAATTATTATTTATCGCTGCCGTTTGACAGTCAACCTTTCATTACGATTGAATCAGAGTCTTTTATCATCGTTTTAGACACTCTTAGGAGTCTGCAGTGCTACAGATTTTATTTCTTTTCATTGAAAGGCTGTGTTGCAGTATCT
Source organism: Mytilus galloprovincialis (assembly GCF_965363235.1). Lineage (NCBI taxonomy): Eukaryota > Metazoa > Mollusca > Bivalvia > Mytilida > Mytilidae > Mytilus > Mytilus galloprovincialis. The sequence goes on from NC_134840.1 coordinate 89,529,598, forward strand.
AGGTCGACAAAACGAAAGTCCACTTCCATTAAAAATAGAACCGGATATTGACAAATTGGAGAGTCTATAAATAGTGTGGTTCATAAATAACATGTTTTGTCACATCTGACAGCTTTATTATTTAAAAGAAAAGGGGTTTGGAAAGATGAGACATTATTCTACAGTCTTATTCCTATTTTGGCTGAACTAGCCATTTTGGTCATGTTTGACTTATCTGTAGATCTGTCTTTGCTGAACACTATTGTTGTTTATAGTTTATCTCTATCTATATTAACAAATCAGAGCTGATAACTTTGAGGTGGAAGAAGGTGAATAAAATGTAACTTGAATTACTATAAAAGCAGCCCCATTAACCCAGCCTGCTTTGTTCTATTATCGTTATGATGTATTTTATTTCTTCAAACAAGAATGTGTCATAAGTACATGGATTTTCCCATTCATACAATCATTCTCAGTCTCTATGTTCAGAGGACCGTGAAAATTAGGTAAAATCTTTAATTTGGCAGTAAAATTAGAAAGATCATATCATAAGGAACACATGTGTACTAAGTTTCAAGTTGATTGGATTTCAACTTCATCAAAAACTACCTCGACCATTAACTTTAACCTGAAGCAGGATGGACTGACAGACCAGAAAACATAATGCCCATAAATGGGGCATAAAAATAGTAAGACTTGTTACATACCTGCCAATTTTTTAAAGTTCCCATTGCAGTTTTTAGTGCGCAACAACAATTTTAAGGTTACAATTTTTAGTGAAGTATTTTGCACGATCTGGATTGTCTAGAAAAAGTGTCATATTTGTAGGATGAGCTTACATGCCTTTTTCTTAAGTCTGTTTGCATGATTCTAGTTATTTAATCAGTAGAAAAGATGAACATGTAGCTAGCAGACCAGGGTTTATTTTCTTGTTATGAATATATGATGCTTGTTGAAATTTCCAATTTTGAATAATGCACAAAGATGGACCTTTTACCAATTGTTTACAGGTTGGGAACAAAACTCCAAATGAAACTTTCACCAAGAACTAACAAGTATCAAATGGTCAAAAAATGTCAAAAGAATTTTGTGAGTAAAAAATCTTAAAAATTTTCGGAGATTCATTGATTTTAAAATCAGCATCATAGGTCTTCAGAAGACTTGAAATCTTCCACCAAAAACAGCTAAATTTCCTTTAAATTACTTATTCAGGGGCAGCAACCTAACAATAGGTTGTCCGATTCATCTGAAAATTGCAGGGCAGATAAATCTTGACCTGATCAACAATTTTACCCCATGTCAGATTTGCTCTAAATGCTTTAATTTCAGAGATATAAGCCAAAATCTAAATAAAAATCAATCCCAACCTTCCTTTGTGGTTATAAACATTGTGTTAAAATTTTATTGATTTCTATTTACTTATACTTAAGTTATTATCAGGATACCATCTGTCTTCGGACAACGCTGACAACGACGACAACGACATTGAGATACCAATATAAGATCATTTTTTTTAAATTTTGCGGTCGTATAAAAATTACATTATACCATGTATACGGGAACAAAACACTAAATTGTTCTATAATTTGTCATGGTGGAAACAAAAAGAAAATATTTAAGCATGACTTAAAACCGTGTGAACTAGATGCTCCACAGGGTGCAGCTTTATACGACCGCAGAGGTTAAAACCCTGAACCGTTTGGGCAAGTATGGACACAACATTCAAGCTGGATACAGCTCTGAATTTGGATTGTGATTAAATAGTTGACACAGCATAGGTTTCGGACACAGAATGGATTGCGATTAAACAGTTGATCTTCATTTTACAATTAATAGTCAGCTTTTTTTGGAAACTCTATTAATGGAAGTGAGGGGCAAAACTATCTCATTCTCTAGCTTCAAAAAGAAGGAAAGAGAGAAAAGGGAAAAAACATTTAAAGATGACATTTATATTTTAGAAGAAAATGTAAATTCAGGTTCTATACAATTGGATGACAAAAAAAATGAACTAGAAAAATTAAGAAAGGAAAAAATGCATGGTAAAATAGTTTGATCCAGAATACAGTGGATAGAAGAGGGAGAAAAACCCACAAGTTATTTTTGTGGACTTGAATCTAAGAATTTTACCAGCAAGATTATTCCAAAGGTTGAAAAAGAAAATGGTGATATTGTAACTAACCAAAAAGAAATACTTAAACAGGTTAAAATATTTCATGAAAATTTGTACAAAAACAGAGATGTTGAATGTTGTAAACCTAAAGATATTGAAAATAGTCTACAAAATGTAAATGTTAGAAAGTTATCTTTAGATGAACAAGATAAACTAGAAGGTGAAATATCAGTTAATGAAGCTGGTGAACCTTTAAAAAGAATGAAAAGCAATAAAACGCCTGGATCAGATGGTTTTTCAAGTGAATTTTTTAAATTTTTCTGGCCTGACTTAAAAATTTTTGTTGTAAGATCCTTGAATGCAGGTTATGATAAAGGGGAACTTTCTGTTACTCAAAAGCAGGGGATCATTACATGTCTTCCAAAGGGTAACAAACCTAGACATTTTTTAAAAAACTGGTGCCCTATATCTTTGCTTAATACTGTATATAAAATTGGCTCTGGGGTTATAGCAAGAAGATTTAGAACAGTTTTGACTAAACTTATTGATACTGATCAGACAGGTTTTATGAGTGGAAGATATATTGGGGAAAATCTAAGATTGATCTATGATATCATGGAATATACTGAATATAATGATATACCAGGCCTTTTATTGTTGATAGATTTTGAAAAAGCCTTTGATTCCATTTCATGGGAATTTCTTTTAAATGTATTGAAATTTTTTAATTTTGGCGATTCTATTATAAATTGGGTGAAAGTGCTCTATCAAAACATTAATTCAGCAGTCATTCAGGGAGGAAATCTTTCAGACTTTTTCACTGTTGAACAGGGTTGTAGGCAAGGTGATCCATTATCGCCTTATCTTTTCATTCTTTGTGCAGAAATTTTAGCGTTAAAAATAAGAAATAACAAAAATATAAATGGAATCAAAGTTCTTCATGTTGAACACAAACTCTCGCAGTTTGCTGACGATACATCACTACTTTTAGATGGAAGTGAAGAATCTTTAAATGAGGCATTATTGGAACTAGATTGGTTTGCGAAAATTTCTGGTTTGAATATAAATTTTTCCAAAACTCATGTAATTTGGATTGGAAGTAAAAAGTACAGTACAGAGACACTTTGTACAAATCAAAATCTTACTTGGGGAAGCACATCCTTTAAATTATTGGGTGTTAATTATTTTGATGTTGATTTAGAAAAAATAGTTAAAATCAATTATGATGAAAATATTGTAAAAATAAAAAAAGACTAGTCAAACAATGGTCTAGACGTAACATTACTGTTATTGGTCGAATTACTGTTGTAAAGACACTTATGTTGCCAATTTTAAATCATTTAATATTGTCACTACCTAATCCAAGTGAAGATATTGTTAAACATATAAATGAACTTATGATAAGTTTATCTGGAACTCACCAGTTCATAGAGTAAAAAAAGATGTAATACAAAAAGATTATTCTGATGGAGGCTTAAAAATGATTAATTTACATGCTTTTATAAATGCTTTGAAATGTACTTGGATAAGAAGAATTTGTAACCAGGTGCTCCGCAGGGCGCAGCTTTATACGACCGCAGAGGTCGAACCCTGAACAGTTGGGGCAAGTATGGACAAAACATTCAAGCGTGATACAGCTCTGAATTTGGATTGTGATCAAATTTTTGACATTACATGGTTTTTTTTTACACAAAACAAATGTCAAGATTTTACAAATCAATTAAAGATTTCTTCAAACTTTTTAAATCTAAAATTAAATAGTTGATCATGACACAGCATAGGTTTCTGACACAGAACGAATGTGGTCTAATGAACTTGAAAGTTTTTTTTTGCCTTTGAGCAATTCACTATGCTGTTGAATATTAATCCTCTCAAAAAAATGTTTGAAGAAATTTTCTTTTTATTTATGAAATCTGAAATGAGAAAAATTTAACCCCCCCCCCCCTTTTTTTCACATCCCCGTTTTCCTTTTTCCAAAACTGTTATCAATTCAAATTTCTAATGGAGTTTGCAACAATAACTACTCTTTTAAATACATCATAAAATATTAAAATGTAAAATAAAGTGCTTGTTATCACTGAATGGTAAAGATTGGTTGGTAGTAAAAGTGAATATACATTGTTTATTGTATAAAACAATAAAAAAAAACTTCATCAGCAACATTTTATATTGGCAAATTTCCAATGAAGTTATTTACATAAAGTTATTGGCAAATAAAAATAGAAAATGACATCATAGTCATGTTTGGCAAATGTCCAACATACATTATCTAAAAACATTTTAGATAAGATAAGGAAATAAAGGGCTGCGCTTTAGCGCATGATACGCCCGTTGCTCTTTTAACTTGTCTTTTATGCTTTAAATGAATTTATATGATCAACTAGAAATAGTGTGAGCCCTGTCAAATACCCCCCCCCCCCCCCCAAATAATAAATAAAAATGCACAAAAAAATTGGCACTATTAAGGCTACCTCAAATTTAACTAAGTTTGTTGTCTTTAATTTTTCATCCATACATAAAATTTTGTGAAAGTGTTAGTTATTGTCCCAAAATTGGAAAAATCCCCCCTTTTTTAAGCATAAAAATTCATAACACGGAAAAATCTGAAATTTATAAAAATGGAAAGGGAGCTTACATCAATAGATATAAACAATTCACCAAAGTTTCATGGACATTGGTGAAAGCCTTTTTGAGTTATTGTCCTAAGTGTTAAAAATCCCCCTTTTTTTTTATGAATAAAGCCCCATAAATCCAAAACTTAAAATCTGAAATTAAAAAAAAACGAAAGGGAGCTTACATCAATAGATATAAACAATTCACCAAAGTTTCATGGACATTGGTGAAAGCCTTTTTGAGTTATTGTCCGAAGTGTTGAAAATCCCCCCTTTTTTATGAATAAAGCCCCATAAATCCAAAACTTAAAATCTGAAATTAAAAAAAAACAAAAGGGAGCTTACATCAATAGATATAAACAATTCACCAAAGTTTCATGGACATTGGTGAAAGCCTTTTTGAGTTATTGTCCGAAGTGTTGAAAATCCCCCCTTTTTTATGAATAAAGCCCCATAAATCCAAAACTTAAAATCTGAAATTAAAAAAAAACGAAAGGGAGCTTACGTCAATAGATATAAACAATTCACTTAAGTTTCATGGAAATTGGTGTAGGTGTTTTTGAGTTATTGTCCGAAGTGTGGACGACAGACGGACGGACAGACGGACAGACGGACAGACGGACAGACGGACAGACGGACGGACAGACGGACGGACGGACAACGGTATACCATAATACGTCCCGTCCCGGGCGTATAAAAAAGCTTCATCAGCAACATTTTATATTGGGAAATTTCCAATGAAGTTATTTACATAAAGTTATTGGCAAATAAAAATAGAAAATGACATCATAGTCATGCCTGGCAAATTTCCAACATATATTATCAACTACTATTATATACAAAGAATATAACTCCAATTGAAAATTAATTGCTATTGCACAATATTGTGCAATTAGATATTTCTTGCTATTGTGCAATACTGTGCAATTGAAAATTTCTTGCTATTGCACAATACTTGATATGGAATCCTGATTTGGACCAACTTGAAAACTGGGCCCATAATCAAAAATCAAAGTACATATTTAGATAAAGCATATCAAATAAGCCCAAGAATTTAATTTTTGTTAAAATCAAACTTAGTTTAATTTTGGACCCTTTGGACCTTAATGTAGACCAATTTGAAAACTGGACCAAAAATTAAGAATCTACATACACAGTTAGATTTGGCATATCAAAGAACCCATTTATTCAATTTTTGATCAAATCAAACAAAGTTTAATTTTGGACCCCCATTTGGACCAACTTGAAAACTAGGCCAATAATTAAAAATCTAAGTACATTTTTAAATTCAGCATATCAAAGAACCCCAAGGATTCAATTTTTGTTAAAATCAAACTAAGTTTAATTTTGGACCCTTTGGACCTTAATGTAGACCAACCAAAAATTAAGAATCTACATACATAGTTAAATTCGGCATATCAAAGAACCCCAATTATTCAATTTTTGATGAAATCACACAAAGTTCAATTTTGGACCCTTTGGGCCCCTTATTCCTAAACTGTTAGGACCAAAACTCCCAAAATCAAACCCAACCTTCCTTTTATGGTCATAAACCTTGTGTTTAAATTTCATAGATTTCTATTTACTTATACTAAAGTTATGGTGCAAAAACCAAAAATAATGCTTATTTGGGCCCCTTTTTGGCCCCTAATTCATGAGCTGGTGTGACCTCAACTCCAAAAATCAATCCCAACCTTCCTTTTGTGGTCATAAACCTTGTGTTAAAATTTCATAGATTTCTATTTACTTATACTAAAGTTATGGTGCAAAAACCAAAAATAATGCTTATTTGGGCCCCTTTTTGGCCCCTAATTCATAAGCTGGTGTGACCTCAACTCCAAAAATCAATCCCAACCTTCCTTTTGTGGTCATAAACCTTGTGTTAAAATTTCATTGATTTCTATTTACTTATACTAAAGTTATTGTGCGAAAACCAAGAATAATGCTTATTTGGGCCCTTTTTTGGCCCTTAATTCCTAAACTGTTGGAACCAAAACTCCCAAAATCAATCCCTACCTTCCTTTTGTGGTCATAAACCTTGTGTCAAAATTTCATAGATTTCTATTTACTTATACTAAAGTTATGGTGCAAAAAGCAAAAATAATGCTTATTTGGGCCCCTTTTTGGCCCCTAATTCATAAGCTGGTGTGACCTCAACTCCAAAAATCAATCCCAACCTTCCTTTTGTGGTCATAAACCTTGTGTTAAAATTTCATAGATTTCTATTTACTTATACTAAAGTTATGGTGCAAAAACCAAAAATAATGCTTATTTGGGCCCCTTTTTGGCCCCTAATTCATAAGCTGGTGTGACCTCAACTCCAAAAATCAATCCCAACCTTCCTTTTGTGGTCATAAACCTTGTGTTAAAATTTCATTGATTTCTATTCACTTTTACTTAAGTTAGAGTGCGAAAACTAAAAGTATTCGGACGACGACGACGCCAACGTGATAGCAATATACGACCAAAAAATTAAAATTTTTGCGGTCGTATAAAAACGATTGTAAATGGCGAAATATATTTTTGTCATATGTTGATAAAGATAGATTCTTTACTTGTGGTAATAGCTATGTAAAGCAACTACAACAAAGTATTAAGAATAAATTTTGGAAAGATGTACTGGGTGCTTGGCAAATGGTAATTGAAAAAGAAATGAATTTGCACGACTGGGAATATTTTCTTTCCAGTCCAATTTGGATGAATAACCTATTCCAAATTGACAAAAAACCAGTGTTTTTCAAAGACTGGCATAGTAAGGGTATTTTACATGTAAATGATATTGTTGGGGAGAATGGTACCTTTCTAAATTTTGATCAATTTCAGGAGTGTTTTCAGATGGATATAGACATCATGAAATATAATAGCATAATTTCTGTGCTAACTAAGACTTCCAAAAAAATTAATAGGGGAGATTATAAATTAGTATCTCCTTTCATACCATCAGTTATAAAAGCAAAAAGGGATCTAAAGATATGTATTTGGTGGTAAACAAAAACAACACTGTTCCTACAGGAGTAAAAAGATGGGAAGCAATTTTACTTTTAGAAAATCAAAACTGGAAAAAAGATTTTTCAATTACCATTTGCTATTACAAAAAATACTAAGCTACAATAGAATTAATCAAAAAATTCTGGCAACAAATACGTTTTTAAATAAAATTGGGATAGTGCAAAACCCATATTGTACTTTTTGTAAGACTGAACTTGAATCAATTGAACATATACTGTGGGACTGTTATTATGTACAACAATTTATTGAGCAAACTGAAATGTGGTTTCTCCAGAATGGTATTAGTATACCATTTACACAAGATATTTTTTTGTTTGGAAATTTATCACGAATGTACAAAGGTGATCCTCAAAACAATATCTTTCTCTGGATTAAACAATATATATATATAATACACGATATTTTAAAGGAGAATTAAGTTTAACAGCATTGATTGAAAAAATAAAGCATCATTATATTTTGGAGAAGAAGATATCAATTAAAAATAAATGTTTTGACAAGTTTAATCAAGCTTGGTGCATTTACCAAGAGGCTTTACAGGAAAATTTGGTGGATGAGCAACTATACAAAATTAGCAGACATCAAACTAAATTTTTGTTTTTTTTTTATATTTGTTTTTTTGTTTGTTTTTTTTTTTTGTTTTTTTGTTTTTTTTTTTTTTTTGTTTTTTATTTTTTTTATTTTGTTTTTTTTTGTTTTTTTGTTTTTTATTTTTTTTATTTTTCTTAATCATCTTTTAATTCTTTTATTTATTAATTCTCTATACTTTTTTTTTATGTCCTTTTTAATAAGACACAATTATAAAATCACAGCATAGGTTTCTGACACAAAATGAATGTGGTCTAATGAATGACGATGACGACGACGTGATACCAATATACGACCAAAAAAAATTAATTTTTGTGGTCCAGGGGCGGATCCAGCCATTTTAAAAAGGGGGGTTCTCACCCCAGAGTAATGGGGGGGGGGGGTTCCAACTACATGTATATGCTCCCATTCAAATGCCTTGATCGTCCAAAAAAAGGGGGGTTCCAACCCCCAGAACCCCCCCCTGGATCCGCCAATGTGGTCGTATAAAAACTGATTATACATGTATGAGTGAATTTTTCAAGTCCAAGGATCTATTTTCAAATTATAATCAAATATAATTTATAGTTCCAAATGTTATTTATTTTCCTTTGTCACAAACTAATATAGATTTGTAACTGATCTATAAAATGTCAACAACTTTTATCTACACACTGTACATGTAATCAGTCGGAAACCAGGTTGAAATAGAACAAAAGAATCGAAGCTCTTTGTTAGAGAAGGCGATAAATGTTTACTGTATTGTTTACTATAGTGACAAAATTTTTAAAAGTTGATAGAAACAAACAAAATTGCAATTTTCTTCTCAATTACGAGGTGTTTTATTCTAAAAACACCATTTGCATAAGTTTTCAATTTATCTAGTACATAGTTAAGCAGAACAATTAGATATCAAGTCGACGACATGGGTATCTTTCAAGTTGGATGAAGAAAATGCATAACCTCTGATTTTTATGAAAAAATTACCACGGAAGGAAAACATATCAATCTATTAGTTCAGTAATTTTCGTGTCTGCCCTTCCATTATGTGACTGAAGAAAAAATTCCAAAAAATGGGTAACAATTGTATCGAAAAGAGAAAATCGAGTACACCTTTTTATGTTAGGGCGTGTTTGAGTTGAGTATTTTGTCTTGATATCGTACAAAGTAAGAATATTTCATACATCGTCTTGCTTCAGATTCTATCATTTTTATATATTAAAGCTACAGGTTGACTTTATAACACAAAAAAATCACAGTACTAAAAGATGAAATATATGGGTCAAGTGAAATACCTATCTAATGAGTCACAAAAACAGAGAAGGTGTGTTCGAATAGCTATTTTTTAACTGAAAGTACTTGACGACAGTCTTTCAAGTTGGATGATGAAAATGCATATCTTCGAAAAATTCTAATTTTTTGTGTGTGATTACTAGGGTTTATAGTCTTCATACACAAAAAAAATCTAGTCTGCCCTTCCACGAAATATCTAATTAGAATTTTTTTAAATGTTTATGAATTTTCAAAAATTCCACCTGACAACCGATCAGACAATAGTTTTAAGTTCAATCAATGCAGACAAGATTATTATTAACTGATGCTCATTAGCTAGTTGATACATTTGTCTTTTAAAATACAACTGACATATAAGGATCGTAATGTTGCAATGTGGATAAATTTGTCAGTTTCCAAGAGCAATATTGGTAGCACGTCATCCCTACAATGGCTTCCATTTCTATGATTGTGAAAATGAACTGGCGTAATGGGGAGATAATTTTGACGAAGTAGACTCCTGACTGTAATGTAATAAGATAAATACCTAAATATCTAATTAAAGGATTTCACTTACATGTATGATGCAATATACAATGTACATGTACTACGACTCTTGAAAGAGAGAGATGAAAGAAAACATAGAAGAAAGACGAGTTTGTTAAAATACTGAGACAGTAGGGTTCCTTAAGGTAAAAAACATCAGTGCCAGTGTATTGTATTGATTGTTTCATGTATTGATTTGAATTATATCCCTTACTCCATGTGTCATATACATGTATGATTATTGATGGGTTATTTCCTTTTATTGTTAACCACCTCACAATCAATATTAAATGTGCCTTTCTAACGATCCCATGTGTTACGTTTTCTCTGCTTACTGGCACAGAATATTTAACTTTCTTTGATGAGTATCGCAGGGTACCATCATTGACATCATCAGTTAAACAAACAATCATTCCTTATCAAATTATCATGTCATTAGTCCAAATAATTATGACACTTTGAAAGGCTATTATATTTTTTTCATTGACGCCTTACATCATTACATCGAAGGCGTCAAAGCAAAAAATTAAAATAGCCTTCCAAGATGTCATAATTATTTGGACTAGTCATGTCATATGTAACTTATTGTTAATTTCATTATGCATGTTACATCGTATATATGTGACACCTTCATATGGGGACGAAGTCCCCTACAATGTATTACAGTAGAAATAAATAATTTTAATTTTTTTTAAATCAGGAATATTTCCCCAAATTTTCATTGTACTGATGAACTCAAAATTGTTAACTTTTTTGCGGTAAATTTTTTTAATTCCCGCATTTGAGCAGAACGCAGGTATCTTCTGGTCCCGTTGTCATGAGAATTTGAGTAGTCTAGAAAAATATAGGAACTCAAGGAATACAATGAACCTGTCAATATTTTAAAAAATCGTATTAATGATGAACATTCAAATGGGAAGAAGTTTAATCCTACATGTACATGACATTAGATGACATAATATAAATGCCAGGGGTGTGGAAATATTTGTTGTGAGCACTTGTCCCTGGGCAAGTAAAACTAAAAATTTTGCTTGTCCCAAAAATATTTACTTGCCCTGATGATCCCAATAAATATTGAAGTATTTCTTGTTAGTTAATATATGATTCTTACTCATACTGTTGTGCATCACAAACAAATGAAATCCATTTGTTTATATATGTGTAAAAAATTAAGAAAGTAGGAAATGGGTTAACATCAATGGGACAGAAACCTAACAGCAAATCAACCAATGAAATGACATGTACATTTGTAAAGGACAATTTTGAAGCAGTTTTTGAATAAAAATTGTAGCCAGTAGGTTCATATACTAAATTTGATTGAAGAAATGTAAACTAAATAATAGATAAACTATTGATTTTGTGGTGTTTCTCTCAACTGACACACTTGTTTTTTTCTTGATTATTTATTACTGTCTTGATGGGCAATTAAAGCGTCCCTTCTACATTGTGTATTTACCACTTTGACAACAAATAATGTTGACCTTTCATCTATAATTAAGACAAAACCTTCATTTATTTTCCGAATTTCCATAGACAGCCAGGGGCAATCTGATATCCACGATTCTTGCTTCCGTTTTTTTTTTTTTTAAATACTCTGTGTCCTCCCTATGCATTTAAGGTTTTCTACTCGACTCATGACTCTTTCTGTCTTGCTTGCCCAGCTTTTTATTAAGTATTTATCAATCTGAATCTCAATACAAAATTGACACTTTCGGTAAATGATGGACAAAACCTAATCGACGATCCCGGGTCAATGGACAAAGCCAATGCAATGACTCGGGTTCGCATACTTATTTTTATTTATTTTTTGGTAATCGATCTATTTCCGGTATCATGTAATATTTATCGTCATGAACATTGCTGAACATTGGTTTCTTTTACATAAATTAAACATCGTTATACGTTTTGAAATTAATTTTATGTTTTTGTTGGATTTGAACTTGTCTTGTATATTTTTTTACTTGTCCACGGGCAACCAAGACAAAAATAATTACTTGTCCGGTTGTTCAAATGTACGAGTCCGGCGAGTCAGGCATAGCATTTCCACACCCCTGAATGCAGCAGTATTTAAATGTGACAAATGTTTAAAATACTGTGGAAACCATCGTACAACATGTATACCAGTACAGGAAAATTAAAATATTCGTTCTATTTATGCGCACAGCTCTTAGTTAAATCATAAGTATTTTAATATAAAGTAAATTACGAGGCGGCAAAAGAAGTTATCAACTTAATGATCGCCGCAATAATCCAGGTAGAATACAAATTTCATTTTTAATAATTCTTTGTCCTTGATATGAATAAACCTTATACCTGATGATTGTGTTTCTTAGTTAACATTGAACATGACGTCATAACTTAAAAAAAACGTCACAAGTAAAATCCCTAACAACAGAACCAAAATCGGAAGCGTTACGGTATTTCCGTTTTGAAATCAAAATACATTTGTATGTTTGAATTTTAAAAAAAATCACAGAATTCGTCCCCTTTTACAGGTATTAAATGCCTGCCTCATATCAAAAGATTAGTTACCTATATGTATTGTTTTAAAAAAAAAAACCACAATACTGGTACAAAATCTTTATACCAGTATTGTGCACATCACCAACTACAGGAGATCCGATTTTTTATCACTCTAGTCTGTACATTGATACCCAATTTGGGGTTTAAGTGCCAGTCTGCCTAAGAATCAGGCAGTGGTGAAAACATGACCAAAAAAACCCACCCAATTTGACACTGATTTCAGTTCATAATATGTAGTTATGCACAAAAATAACATTCATTTTCGTTTTCTGTTCTAGTAATAGAAGATACAATTTGGCTGAAATGCACTAGAAATTATCGAATAAGGGGAGATAACTCTGTAATTTGCTATCACTCTAACCAATTTTCTAACCGAGTTATTTGATATTACCAGACACACACAAACGAGACTAATAATTTTTAACTCAGGATGATGGTTAGTTAAATCAAGGACGTATATTTATACGTCCTTGGTTAAATAACATGATTAACTCGGTGGGTTTTTTCTGATCATGTTTTGATTTTTACCTAAATTGCCTGCTTCTTACAAAGACTAGCACTTTAAAAGGTTCATCATAACAAATGGCCAAATATGGCCGTATTTTCACCTCAAAAACTACTCTGTGTACAGACTTACCTGTGCTGTTTGGAAAGTTTTAATGCCTAGCATCCACTAGATATATAAAAGTTAAATGCATTTTGTGTTAAAGAAAGATAAAATCTTTTTTGGTTTTTGCTGGGCATTTTTTTTCCTTTCTGCAGAAGGTGTAAGAATAAACAAACACCTGAATTACTTTGATACTGTCCACTCACTGACTCAGATGAACTCTTTAACTCGCCTGTAGTTGTGAAGATGCCTCTTGTCCATGTCAATTAAGGACAATCAAAACAATACAAACCGGTTTTCTACCTGAGGGAGCATCTCATAGTTGTACCACAACTTAGTTAATTTTGAGACCTTTTGCATGAAGGAAAAAAATGCCCATCAAAATCCAAAAGAGATTTCATCTTTCTGAAACACAAAATGCATTTAACTTTATTATATCTAGTGGATGCCAGGCATTAAAACTTTTCCGACTTCACAGGTAAGTCTGTACTCAGAGTAATTTTTGGCATGTAAATACAGCCATATTTGTCCGTTTGTTATGATGAACCTTAATACCATAAACGGAGATAGTACCCATTTATTCTCCGCTAACAGAAAACATGTGAGATTACCAGATCTTTCTTGGGTCTTTAAATTTTTTCTCGTACCTCAAAAATCAGGTTATATGTATGAGATTATGATCTGTCAATATTTTGCTACAGATTGTTTTGTTACGGTTGTAATTAAACTTATTTGTTAAATAAATTCACAGCCTCTTTAAATCACTAAAAAGATCATGATTGAGACGTGGAGTACACTACAGAACATAGGGTCTTGGTAGGCGCTACTGGTTAACTCGGACTAAAACAAAATCGGCCTACCACAAAAAATGGACTATAATAAACTCGGACTTTAACAAACTCGGCCTTCCATTATTTGAGACAATATCTGAAAAAGTATAATTTTCGCAATTCGGCAATAAGAAAAAATCAAAAAAAGTCTTTAGACACAGTATTCAAGTTAATAGCACAAATCGAAGAACACACAATATGGATCTAGGAACTGTTGTCTGTGAATTCAAACCGTAATTGTTAAATGTGGTATAACAATTGCAATTTCAAAAATGTTACAAAATAATTCCAGTTCTTTCCTGTTACCAAAATGAATCAATTTAAAAAAATTTTCTAATGGGAATAAGGAATAAGTTTCAGACACTATTTGTGGTTTACTAGTTTATCCTGCAATAGTAAAGTAAATGCCAATTATTGATTTGCATTTGTAATACAAAAGGTTTAGAAATAAACTAAAATATAGTCAGAGATGTCGGTAACATGAAAGAATCTTGAGTAACAGGACAGAGTTGGTAACAGAAAGGATTTTTTTCTCGAAAAAATGCTTTATTTTATAGTTTAAGAAAAATACATCATTTCAGATTGGTCACAATTGAAAGATAACAGCAAACAATGTCATTTATCCTTTGAAACTGTATTTGCCAGATGAAAAATCTGCCTAGGTAATGACAAATTCTAAAATAAATTTCTTTCTGTTACTGTCTATACTACACTAGAATTGCACAATGTTCCCTGCTGTTATCAAAAGCAAAAAACCTATTTTTTCATTCAATATACTGTATATATGTTTGTTTACTTTAAATTTGGCCCAGGCATTACCGGACCAAATTGAACCATACTTTGCCACAATCATCATTTGGGTATATAATTTAAAATATATATCCGAATGCCCATGACTCCATGACACGAATCCCTGGCTGTCAACCGAAATCGTCAACATGACTAAACATAGAACTTAGGGGGTAATCTGCAAGTTTGGACCATTATATTATAGCTGCTATGAATAGAGAAAATACAATGTATGTCAGGATCAAAAATGTTTCGAATAATGAGATCTATCTGGTGTCTCTTTGCTTCAAATGTTTAGATAACTTATAATAGGAGTTACAAGTTGCACTAATTTGACGCTATCACCCAAATATTTTTTTCGAACACCGGACATAGTATAGGTTTCTGACACAAAAATAAATCTCAAGATCTTACAAATCTCTTGCGCAATATTGTGCAAATAAATATTTCTTCTTGAAACTTTTTGAAAAAAAATTGTTTTTAGCTCCTTAAAAAAATTGGAACCCACCTTGGAGCAATTACCCCAACCCTCAATCCCAGCCTTTCCTTTGTAGTATGGAACCTTGTTGTACAATTTCAAAGAGATCCATACACTTATGTTCTTCTCATATATGTTATGATGGTATGATACTAAACCCCTAACGGGAAGGATTGTGCCTGATGTTCATATGATGAAATCATAATCTTTCAGTCAGTTTAGTTGAAGTCTGGAGCTGGCATGTCAGTTAACTGCTAGTAGTCTGTTGTTATTTATGTATTATTGTCATTTTGTTTATTTTCTTTGGTTACATCTTCTGACATCAGACTCGGATTTCTCTTGAACTGAATTTTAATGTGCGTATTGTTATGCGTTTACTTTACTACATTGGTTAGAGGTATAGGGGGAGGGTTGAGATCTCACAAACATGTTTAACCCCGCCGCATTTTTGCGCCTGTCCCAAGTCAGGAGCCTCTGGCCTTTGTTAGTCTTGTATTATTTTAATTTTAGTTTCTTGTGTACAATTTGGAAATTAGTATGGCGTTCATTATCACTGGACTATAGTGTGTGATAACATTGTGTGAGGGAATTCGACGTTTGATGTACCACTGTTCACTCCAGTACAATTTATGACAATACCACTGCATCAATCAGAATTATTTTTTTGCAGTGTTTTAAGAAATGATTTTGCTTTGTTGTCGCGTATTATCTGTGAAACATTCAATGTTTTAAAAAGGCGAATTTTCTTTATAAAGTCAATGATTATGTTGACTTTTGAAGGCCAAACTTTCTACAGCCTTAAATACGCTAATGAAAGATCCAAAAACTATACCAATACATAACGACATGATTATGAAATTATAACAAATCTATTGGTTAACAAATTTTTACTCGTTATTGCAAAATAGTGAACTTAATATATCTGACATTTTCTCCCTACCCAGTTTACCCCTATACATTTTTATGATGTGGACTGGTCATTGTTATTGAATCGTAGGCAATTTGATTGGATTAAGTTGTTATTAGTTTACCTTCAAACTTGTTTATGCTTTTCATACATGACTATTGATTAATTAGAACGTGCATGAATGTGACCGGTAACTAAAATGACCTTCAAACTGGACACTGGACGAGTCAATATTATGTTTTATCAATGAAAGTTAAGGTATGAAAGGTAAGAATTGCCACTTATTCGATTTTCACAAAATTTTCGGAATATACAGTTGGAAAGGTTTTTTTTTAAAAGCCTATTGTGAAGAGTAAAGAGAAAGTTTACAAATAATACGTTTTGTTCCATTAAACAAGTCATTTTCGTAAGAGAAATACCGCAATATATTTTACGCACGACTACGGCAGGTAAAATTATTATTTATCATAATAAAAAAAAACATTTTTCAGTCTCATTGGAATATGTTGATTACAATAAATCCCAAACTTAAGAAGTAAGTAACTAAGGTCAAAATATGTCCGATCTGCCTATTTCTGCACATCAAAAGTCAATACGATCGTTTTAAAGTCAATTTCGTCTACCTCACAAAATCTTGTTAGGCACTATAGTATATATTTGTTTAGGGGCCAGCTGAAGGACGCCTCCGGGTGCGGAAATTTTTCGCTACATTGAAGACCTGTTGGTGACCCTCTGCTGTTGTTTTTTATTTGGGCGGGTTGTTGTCTCTTTGACACATTCCCCATTTCCATTCTCAATTTTACTTAAACACAAGTTATTGTCTGGAAACTAGAACTAGAGGCTCTCAAGAGCCTGTTATGCTCACCTGACTCTACTTTGGTTTTAGAAATCACGTAAAAGTAGATAAAAATCATAACACTACCCAAATAATGATTGAGGCCAAGTTTGGTTCAATATTGGTCCCATTATTTAATAAAATATCATGGTGGCCATCTTGAACAGTAAATCGGTAACAAAGTAGCAACACTTGGTCAGCACCTCAAAAGGATCATTCATGCCATGTTTGGTTTCATTCCATTCAGTGCTTCTCTAAAAAAAAGACATTTGTATGCATTTCCCCATCAGGTTCCTATGTTAAACTAAGTCCCCCCTCTGGCGGCCATCTTGGATGATGGATCGGCTGCAAAGTAACAACACTTGGTCAGCACCTCATAAGGAACATTCATGCCATGTTTGGTTCCAATCCATTCAGTGGTTCTCTAAAAGAAAACATTTGTATGTATTTGCCGTAAGGTCCTATGTTAAACTAAGTCCCCCGCTGGCGGCCATCTTGGATGATGGACCGACTGCAAAGTAACAAAACTTGGTCAACACCTCTTAAGGAACATTAATTCATGCCATATTTGGTTTCATTCCATTCAGTGCTTCTCTAAAAAAAAAAAAAGACATTTGTATAGCATTTCCCCATCAGTATGTTAAACTACCAAGAAAACAAAGGTGCCAAAAGTGAACAGACAAGACGAGTAGTAAAATTCTAGGTGAGTTAATCTTATCAAGTTTTGCTACTTACCTCTTGTATAGGATCACCACACAAAACACTCAACCAATGTTTTCTCTTCCAGAACTGGACTCTTGAAGTGATTGAAAAGAACACAAAGACTCAGATTGAAAAGAACACAGACTCAGATTGAAACACCCATAATATTGTAAGTACCGCTAGTATAAGATACATTATCATCAACAGAAATTTTTTATTATACTGTATTTATGCTTACACTTACTCTTTGGACAAGACAAGCTTTTGCTGTACACCAAGTAATACTTACCCCACAACATAAATACAAACCAATACATCAGGACTGCATCTACAAAAACAATGATCTAGAAGGGGTGAATATATACCTATCTGAACACCATCTTAGCCCAGTAACATCATCTGTACAAACTTACTACTGGATAAAAAGCTGTAAAAAACATATTCAATTGACTCAACAAAAATTTAAAACTGTCCACGAGAGGAGTACACACAGACTCATCTTACTCTTACTGAGTGGCATAGAGACAAACCCAGGATCAAGACGACCAAGATTTCCTTGCACGATATGCCAAAAAGCATGTAAAATAGAATCTATAGCTTGTGACGACTGTGATAAGTGGACACATAGAAACTGCATTGGTATGTCAACATCAGAATACAGCAACCTAGGCAAAAGTGAAGACACATGGACTTGCCCATCTTGCTGCAAACCAAACAATTCTTTAACAAAAATATATTTTATACCAAATGGAGATGACAGCAAGCACTCAATACAAAATATATCGACCAATCCATTAATGGTAGACAGTATATCAGAAGCATCAATACCATCAACATCAGGTTCCAGCATTAATTCACCATCATTCCAGCACTGATATACCGATCATGACATCATCACCAAAACCAACTAAAACCAAACCAGCCACTAAAAAACAGTTAAGAATATTAAACATCAATTTTCAAAGTCTAAGAAAAAAAGGCAAACTACTCGAAGCAATCATTGAGTCAACTGAGCCAGACGTTATAATAGGCACGGAAACCTGGCTTGATCCAAACATCAAATCAAGTGAGATTATACCAGACTACTTCCATTATGACACGGAACGCCGAGATCGTCCAAAGGACCCCCATGGAGGAGTATTGATAGCAGCTAAACAAACATTACAGCTGGGTAACATCATAAAAAGCACAGAAATAGAACTACTGACTGGCACTATTAACTTAAAAGGAAAAAAGAAAATACTTATAGGTGCATTTTATCGACCACCTGATAAAACAGATGACACCTACTTGAATAAAATGAAAGACGAAATAAATAACATCAGAGCAAAACATAAAAAAGACATATTCCTTATTGGTGGCGATTTCAACCTACCCGATATCAACTGGGCAGAACAAACTATAGACCATAGACAGTATCCTACCAGAACCAACCAGGCATTCTTAGAACTTGTAGCTGACAACGGGCTAGAACAAATTGTGGACTTTCCAACACGAAAAGAGAATACCTTAGATTTATTGCTTACCTCTCATCCTTCATTTAAATTAAGATGCAAACCCTTACCATCAATAGGAAACAGCGACCATGACATTGTCCTCCTAGATATGGCTTGTAAACCTCTTAGACCTAAACCAGTCAGAAGAAAAATATTTCTATGGAAAAAAGCTGAAATACATAATATAAAGAAAGACCTACAAAACTTTATAACTACCTTCAAAAACATCAAAGATAGAAGCGTTGAGTCTTTATGACAGGCATTTAAAACAGCTGTACAAACCACCATAGAGAAAAGAGTACCAACAAAAATTACCCTTGGAAGAAACTCATCCATGGATCAATACAACCATTAGACGCAAAATAAACCAAAAGCAGAAAGCACACAAGAAGGCTAGAAAAACTAAAAAAAAAAAAGAGACAAAGATTGATATAAAAGACTACAACAAGAAGTTCAGTGGGAGGTCCGGCAAGCCAACAAGAAATATATGGAAGAGGTCAGTTCAGACTATAGATATAATGCAAAGAAGTTCTGGTCTTATATCAAAAGCAAAGGTCAAGAATGGAGTGGCACCGTTAAAAAACAAAATGGGATTTCTGCAAAGTGACAACAAGAGCAAAGCTGACATTTTAAACGACCAATTCCAGTCAGTATTTACCAAAGAAAACCTAAATAACTTTCCAGATAAAGGAAAAAGTCCATACTACACCATGAAGGACATAAAAATTAGTACCAACGGAGTCCACAAATTGTTAAAAAACCTGAAACCGCATAAAGCTACTGGTCCCGACTCAATACCAGCCTTTATACTGAAAGCAGCAGCAGAACAACTTGCTCCGATACTCACAGACCTATAACAAACATCATTGAACACTGGTGAAGTCCCGCAAGATTGGAGAGATGCCAATGTAGTTCCACTTTTTAAAAAAGACGAAAGGCACCTAGCATCTAACTACAGACAAGTATCTCTAACTTCCATCACGTGTAAGGTCTTAGAACATATTGTACATAGCAACATGGACCACTTTGACAAAAATAAAATACTAACTGATGCACAACACGGATTCCGCAAAAGACGATCATGCGAATCCCAACTAATCGTAACCATCAACGACATTGCATCAAAATTAAAAAGCAGCGGCCAAGTAGACATCATCCTGCTATAGACTTTGCAAAAGCATTTGACAAGGTACCACATCACCGCCTCCTACACAAGCTGGAATACTATGGCGTCAACCCCAAAACCAATAAATGGATTCGCTCCTTCCTACATAACAGAAAGCAGAGCGTGATATTAGAGGGTGCTGTCTCCTCACAAGTACCAGTACTCTCTGGTGTACCCCAAGGCACAGTCCTTGGTCCATTACTGTTCCTGGCCTACATAAACGACATGCCAGAAACAGCATCTACATCAGAGACCAAATTGTTCGCGGATGACAGCCTACTCTTTCGTACCATCACCAACCAAGCTGACAGTGAACTACTTCAAAAGGACTTAAAAGCATTGGAAGACTGGGAAAACAAATGGCAGATGAGTTTTAATGCCAAAAAATGTCTTGTCATCAGAATATCCCCAAAAAATAGACCAGTGATACAAACATCGTACCAGCTACACGGTCATACAGACACAAAGGAAGCAAGTAAATATCTTGGAGTAACCATCAGCAACAACCTAACATGGGATAAACACATAGACAATACAGTAGGCAAAGGAAACAGAACGTTGGGATTTATACGTAGAAACCTCAAAGGCTGTACAAAACCTGTAAAGGCAGCTGCGTATGTATCCATGGTAAGACCTGCAGTGGAATACGCAAGCACAATATGGGACCCAACCGCCCAAAATAAAATCAAGGCAATTGAACAGGTCCAGAAAAGAGCTGCACGATTTGTGAATAACAACTACACAGACCGAACACCTGGCTGTGTCACAAATATGGTTAAAAATCTTAAATGGGAAAGTCTAGAAGAACGGAGGAAAACAAATAGATTATGCATGCTATTTAAGATCCAGCATGATCTTATAGATATAGACCGTCACCAATATTTGACACCGAATGATAACCGGACCAGAGGTAAAAACCGCTTCTTCCAAGAAAGAACAAGTACAGACACTTGCGGCCAATCTTTCTTCCTGAGGACAATCAGGGACTGGAACAACCTACCAACAACAGTTACAGCGACCAACACCGTTGAGGGATTCAGAGCTGCCCTGAAGGTATGCTCTGAAAGGAAGTAGGAAAACCAAGTTGTAAATAATTTTAATTGTATATTTTTGCGAACGTTTTAAATGTATTTGTAAATAGCCAAGAGAAAGCTTTCTGTGTTGCCCGACACTGCGTAAAGTTTTCGCGCGGAACCATGAACATTCAGTATTGAATCCGGTTCCTTACCTGGAAGAAGAAGAAGAAGAAGAAGAAACTAAGTCCCCCGCTGGCGGCCATCTTGGATGATGGATCGGCTACAAAGTAACAACACTTGGTCAACACTTGGTCAACACCTCATAAGTAACATTCATGCCATGTTTGGTTCCATTCCATTTAGTGTTTCTCTAGAAGAAGTTCAAAATGTAAAAAGTTAACGACGACGACGGACGCCAAGTGATGAGAATAGCTCACCTGGCCCGAAGAAAACCTAAAAATGGTTGTTTTGGTCCTTATTTCTGCATGAATTGGACAAACTCAATCACTGCCTTCCTTTTGTGATATGGAACCTTGTGGTACAATGTCAGAGATGGTCCATACACTTACACACAAGGAATTGTCCAGAAACTACAAAACTCCCAGGATAAATCCAAAAGCTTAGCACATCAAAAATTTGCCTCACTTGTTTTATAGTTGGACTCCAGCACTTTTTATAGTTGGTTTTGGTGTTGTTTTGGGGTTTGACTAACTCGACTTGGTTTAGCTAGAGGTTGGATGAAACTTTGTATATTTAGATAACCAGTACTTTTTATGCTGTTCGTGTTTAGGACTGGATCATACCACAAGGGTTTCAGAAATAGTACCTTTAAAATAAAACACAAAGTTCTGTTCAGCTGGAATTTACAGATCAGTTTTAATTATTATAATACAATACAAAACATCAAATTAAAATACAAATTAAAAATAGTGATAATAATTATTAACAAATACAATAAAGTTGTAAATAAATCAAATGACATTGAATAATTTAAGTTTTCCGTTAAATTGATAAAATTAAAAGAGTACATTGTTTCTATTTTCTGATTACAGTTTTAAAATTTACTTTTTACCACACATTCTTTCTCAATTAAATTCATTAAGTCGTTACAAAAAATGTGTAAAGTTTACTAACCTTTAAATAAAAACACAAAGTTCTGTTCAGCTGGAATTTACAGATAGTATTCCAACTGAACAAACTTGTTTATATAGTCCCGGAGAAATTATCCCATTATTCAAATAAAGTCATAAATGTCGGTACTTAACTTTTGCAACTTTGAAGTGACCGATGAATTACCCTTATTAAAAGTCTTAACTCCCCCAATACACTTAAAAGTAACATGTGTCATGGTGTTTATGTAACATGGTCATTCAGTTATCTGAATGTAGTGTTTATTCACATCATAAACACCACTGGCTAAATTTGTACATGGTCAATAAAATTTTATACATGGTCATTTATCTGGACAAGTGCAACTAAACTATGATTACATTATACTTCAAACTTTGAAGTATAATTAATGAAAATCTCTCAAAATAATACTCCCCCACTCCATTTAATTTTGGAGCTCCAAAATTTTAGGGAAAAAAAAATCAGCAACACAAATAATTGAGATTATTATGTAGGAATTAAAAAAAATGAAGCATACAAAAGTAAACTATATGTTTTATTCTTAAAAAACAAATTCAAAAGATTGTGCTTCGAAACATATGGAATAAGGCTTATATCTTTTGATGTTATATGTATTAGATGACTGATTGCGTTTTAATTGTTCTTATTCGTGACTTTATATGACCATTTACATGTAGTATTTTATTTGTAGCTTATTCTTTTTTTTATATAAAAAATAAAACCCCAATTTTAGTCTTAAATATTTTTCATTTACAAAAATATCTTTATTCTTTATCATAAGCATGATAAGAGCGTTGGTGTTTTAATCAATATTATTATTATCGTTTCTGTATTACTTTTGTAGTAAGCCCTCTTTTCTTGGTAGTCTGCTCGAACTCCAAACATACCCGAGTCATTTACTCTCTCTTTGGAGTATGCTCATTTTCCTGTGTATTTTGCTCCGACTGCAGAACTACTGCAAGACATAAGCAGCTCATTCTATATTATATCACTTTAGTCAAATATGTTGTCTATTTTACTATGGTTAGTTTACTAAAACATCTGATTACAGTTAAGATTTTACATTACATGGATAAGGATTTGCCTATGCTAGAATAATATTATGTTTGCTACAATCAAGGTTTTACATGAAGACTAGCTAGGTCAACATATTTAACAATAATTTAATTAGGTGATCAGCAAAATTAAATTCTCATGATTAAACTAACATTAAATTCTTGCACACAGGAACCATAAAACACATGTTTTACTTAACATTTTTATCGTAATCGCTTTAGAACCATTAAATACTTTAACAATCAACCAAGTTTATAATTACACGTGCATTTCTCTTAAAATTACTATTTATCTATTTATCTATATTTTTTCCTTATAGGACACTGTACCTTATCTCGACATTTTCTAATGTAGACGTTTTATTCTACATAATATCAAGTTTTTATGTATTTGAAAATGGGATTTTTCCTGAACTCTGGACAGAAGGACTTGTCATTGCAGTTCCGAAAAGTGGTGATTTAACGGACCCAAACAACTATAGACCTATTATATTAGTAAGTGTCTTATCTAAACTATTTACGTCTATATTAACAAGTCGCTTACTGGCGTGGTCAGAAGACGAGGAAAAATTAATTGATAACCAATTTGGATTCCGACCAGGCCGTTCAACTATAGATGCAATTTTTGTTATCCATGGAATTATTACACATGTCCTGCAACATAAAATGAAACTGTTTTGTACCTTTGTGGATTTCCGTAAAGCATTTGATAAACTAAGCAGACGGATCTTATTATATAAACTTCTACAAAATGGTGTCAGTAGCAAATTCGTTAATATGATCAAATCTATTTATTCGTCTGTCCGGCTACGAGTTAGATCTGGTGGTTTACTTTCGGACGCAATTAACAATTTACTTGGTGTGAAACAAGGGGACCCATTGTCTCCCTTATTATTTTTGTTCTTCATCAATGATATTATAGAAGATATGTCCGTAAATGCTAGTGATGACGTTGTACAACTCAATGGTTTTCTAATATACTTAATTCTTTTCGCTGATGACACTGTATTGTTTAGTAAGTCTCCCGAAATGTTACAAAAATTACTAGATAATCTATCAATCTATTGTAAGAAATGGAACATTGAGGTAAATACAGACAAAACCAAAATTGTTGTTTTTAGAAATGGATGGCAGCCAGCTAACTTCAGTTTCGTGTATGAAGGTAAAGAACTACAGATAGTGGACTCTTACGTGTATTTGGGTATGCTACTTCATTATAATGGAAAATTCTCACATACCCAAAAAAGATTATCTCAACAGGGATCAAGAGCGCTTTCGTCACTTCTGAACTCTTTAAAACATGTGTTTTTATCCACAAGTCAAGAATGTCTACTGTTTGATAGTATGGTTGGTTCCGTATTGAACTATGCATCTGAAATATGGGGTTTTCACCGTGCAAATGATATAGAGCAAATACACAACCGTTTCTGTAGATTTGTTTTAAAACTAGGTAAAAATGTTCCTTTAAGTTTTTTATGTAGTGAACTAGGTCATTTGCCTATGTATGTCTCAAGAAAACAAATTATTTTGAAATATTGGCTTCATATTATTGTAAATAAGCCACCTATTGTTTATGATGTTTATCAACTTTTATTAGAAGATGCAAACAATGGTAAAAAGAACTGGGCGTCTAGTGTTCGTGATTTATTGTTTAATCTTGGTTTGAACTATGTTTGGACTGCACAGAATTATGTAAATATACAGTTAGATGTTATAAAAACTCGTATAAAGGACCAGTATTTACAAACTTTGTATGCATCAATAAATGATTGTGAAAAACTGTGTATTTATAAACACCTCAAAACAGACTTTGTAATAGAGAATTATTTAGATTTTTTTATTAATAGTAACTTACTTACAAAATTGAGAAGTGGTACTTTGAAACTGAATTTGGAATTAGGGCGATATAAAAATATTCCTAGACATATGCGTCTATGTGAATGCTGTAATATGGCTTGTATTGAAAATGAATACCACTTCGTACTTGTATGTCCAGCCTACAGAACTGTGCGACAAGAACATTTGCCAAAATATTATTGTTCTTGGCCAAATAATTTTAAACTTTTTCATTTACTTCAAGCAAAATCAAAATCAATCACAATTAAACTTTGTAACTATCTAAAATATGCTTGGAAAATTAGATCATGTATTGTGAATTAATTGTACCTTTATTATATTATGTATTGTTCTCTGCTATCTGTTGTTTTGTCACATTGTATATACTTGTTTATGTATTGCCATAGCATATTATTTATGCTTTCGCAAATAAAATATTCATTCATTCATTTTAAGTCCTTAAACAACCAACCTCTTCTTATAGATTTGATTTTTTTAATGTACTTTTATCGTTTAAAGGTTAAAGTTCATGGCATTATTTAAAAGTTCTCATATAAACAAGGATATTTCTTTCTTTCCTTTTTACGTTTAATGAATTTGAACCGCCTGAACTTTAGCTTCTGAGACATATTACATTTTAATATAGTTACTCTAAGTTACTTTCTGGGTTTTTTTTTTTTTTTTTTTTTGCTATTAAGTAAACTAACAATATTTTCTGGTCATCTCATATTTCTTTTTTTTTTATTATCTTTTACATCAATTATCATTATTTAGTATCTTATTTACCATTGACAGTTTTCAAAATTAAATGTTTTTTTATCAACACTTTAAATGAAGCTGTTTCAGCACTTACATGTCATAATTCATACTAGTATTCCGTTTATTTCAATATAGAGATTCCTTTCAAAATTACCTTTATCAGTGACTCAATTTTCAATTTAGCCTTATTCCTTCATATATTTTTAAACACACTTAAATTTATCTTCTATCTTTTTTTCACCTAATCGCTTATTTATCTACCTTAATTTTAACTTTAACTTTTTGTTTGCTATTCAAAATATTTCTTAAATTAATGTTAACCTACTTGCTATTTATAACTACAATATTTTTACCATAGAACATACTATACATACACATATCGTGAAACAACAGTTAAATTTAAAATCCATTGTTTATAATACAAGTCCGAAATTATGTTCCGTCCTGGGCCAACCTTCTCCGTACTCCTTTCTCCGTTCTCCTGTCTCTGTTCTCCTTTCACCATTCTTTGTTATACTTTCTCCGTTCTCCATTCTCCTTTTTTTTCGCCGTTCGTCTTCAAAATATATTTTCCACAAATCTTTCTGTTCCAATGTCAAGAACACTCGTACGCTAAATATTATCTTCTTTGCTGTTTTGGATTTTCTGCTACTTGTAAGCTTCATCCACCGGAAATCGTTTCTTTTCCTCCACCACTTTTTATAGACTTTTTATATTTGGTTTTTGTGTTGTTTTGGGGTTTGACTAACTCGACTTGGTTTAGCTAGAGGTTGGATTAAACTTTGTATATTTAGATAACCAGTACTTTTTATGCTGTTCGTGTTTAGGACTGGATCATACCACAAGGGTTTCAGAAATAGTACCTTTAAAATAAAACACAAAGTTCTGTTCAGCTGGAATTTACAGATCAGTTTTAATTATTATAATACAATACAAAACATCAAATTAAAATACAAATTAAAAATAGTGATAATAATTATTAACAAATACAATAAAGTTGTAAATAAATCAAATGACATTGAATAATTTAAGTTTTCCGTTAAATTGATAAAATTAAAAGAGTACATTGTTTCTATTTTCTGATTACAGTTTTAAAATTTACTTTTTACCACACATTCTTTCTCAATTAAATTCATTAAGTCGTTACAAAAAATGTGTAAAGTTTACTAACCTTTAAATAAAAACACAAAGTTCTGTTCAGCTGGAATTTACAGATAGTATTCCAACTGAACAAACTTGTTTATATAGTCCCGGAGAAATTATCCCATTATTCAAATAAAGTCATAAATGTCGGTACTTAACTTTTGCAACTTTGAAGTGACCGATGAATTACCCTTATTAAAAGTCTTAACTCCCCCAATACACTTAAAAGTAACATGTGTCATGGTGTTTATGTAACATGGTCATTCAGTTATCTGAATGTAGTGTTTATTCACATCATAAACCCCACTGGCTAAATTTGTACATGGTCAATAAAATTTTATACATGGTCATTTATCTGGACAAGTGCAACTAAACTATGATTACATTATACTTCAAAGTTTGAAGTATAATTAATGAAAATCTCTCTATAATACTTGCAAAGAGAAATCAAGGAACAGGTTAGGAAAGATCAATGCACATACATCAATGATACCATACTAAAAGGTTTAGACTAGTTCAAAATAACACCAAACCGTTCTGAATATATATAAAATCCCGGAAAATGACAATATTGGAGTGTCCCAATTAAAGAACAAAGGCGACAGTATTTAAAAGGGAAGGCAGAAATACTAATACATAAATTTAAATCTGTATTTACAATAGACAAATCCGGAACTATACAAGAAACAACAAAACATATTGAGGACACCATACCTAACCTCACTATAACTGAAAATGGACTTAGTCTAGTAAAACTGACCAAAGACGTTGACCAATCGCTAGCCTTCTGGGCCGTATACTAGTATATGGAATCCAAAACAGAATTCTCAAAGAACGCAATAGGCTTAGCATCAGGACAGACAGTGATGTTTCAAAAATCTGTAGACACTAGAACACTACCACAGGACTTGCTAAACGCAAACATATCTTGCGTATTCAAAAAAGGCGATAGACATGCTGCCGAAAACTTCAGACTTCTTTCACTAACATCAGTTCCATGCAAAATCCTCGGAACATATTATATGCAAGCACACTTATGAAACACCTAGAAAGGCACAAAGTTTAACATCATTAAACCATGGCTTCAGATATGGATACACATTCGAAACCCAATTATAAGTCACACTGATTGACTTCATGAAAGGATAAGGATGCCGGATTACAAACTGATATTGCCATCTTCAGATTTTCAACAGCCTTTGACACAGTAACCCATAAGAATCTACTATCAACGATAGGTGAATATGGAATAAGAGGGCCAATTAACAACTGGCTAAATATGTTCTTGACAAACAGATAAATGAAAGTAATAGTAGGAGAACAACCTGAAGAAGTGATATTCGTCTCTGGTGTACTACAGGGTACCGTCCTAGAACCCTTACTCTTTCTTTGTCATATAAATGACTACCCAGACGCAATCAAAACTTCAGTCCCACTCTTTGCAGATGACTACCTACTATACAGACCAGGCGCGTAGCTGCCTATACGCTAACACGCAGTTGCGTGCACATCGATTCGGCATGCAAAAAAAAAAATGGCAAAATAAAAATTTATAGATTGAATGTTAAAGGAAACACCTATGTTGTCACTTTTTTAATTGATGAAATTTCATTAAATAACGTTATTTGGTTTCAAAATGAAAGTTTCATTGGAGATTATGACAAAATCGAACAGTAACTTGTATCTTTTACTAGATTTGAATTTGTAAGACTCAGTCTAAGACCTGTAGTTTTTGGAGCACATATTACAGTGCACGGTTCATCAGTTTGGAATGAGATGTACCAATCGGCATTAGAATTATCAGAACCCATTGATATCGTTGAAAATATGCCGAGGCGATGTGGTCGACAGACTACCAGAGCCAATATCACCCTGCAAACACTCCAAAACAGTATTGGAAAGTCTCATTATTTTTTGCGTTCATAGACCATATGATATGATAAGGGAACTGGAGAGTGGAGTCGCGTCTAGTATTATCAGAAAATCGCACTTTTGCGCTGTATCTGCTCCATCGTGTTGTAAGAAATATAACAAACGAAAAAATCTCAACATTATCTGAGACATACGAAACTGACCTGGCATGTGATTTTGACGAATTCAATTGGGAGGTCGCTCGATGCCGAACATGTACGCTAGTTCATAACATCTGGCGAGTTCTACCATGGAGATCTATCAGTGTACTAAATATGTTGAAAACAAATGTACGATCAACAATGAACGACAGTTACTAGCATTACTGCATATTCATCGCGATTTCAGTGTGAATATTGACAATTAAAGTAATACAGAAGTTTGTTTCTGCCTAGACACGAAGAGCAGATGTTGGACAATTTTGAGTAAATTCTGTATCACAAATATGTGTTGTTTATGTATTACTTTATTCAGAAGATTTATTAATAGTTTTACATTCATAATTTTTTTATAAGTCCTATCTACATATAGCTCCTCTTTTAACAGTCCTATGACCATGATCTACATATAGCTCCTCTTTTAACAGTCCTATGACCATGATCTACATATAGCTCCTCTTTTAACAGTCCTATGACCATGATGACCGAAAACCATAAAAAAACATTTTTCTGAATAAAAGGGTCCCAAAAATTTTTCGCCTCGCTACGCTCGGCGGTACTTGCTTGCACATCGTTTCTTTCTAGCTACGCCCCTGCAGACCAATAAAGACACAGAAACACCATAACATCCTCCTAGAAGATCTCAAGAAGTAGAAGTATGGGCAAACAACTTGAGAATGAGGTTCAATGCAAAGAAATGCTACAGCATAAACAAGAGTGCACACACTGAATTATCTCACCTTCTTTACTAACCATTGATATTATGTTGATAGTTCTTAATATAAAGCTTCAAATTACTATCACATAAACTTAACATAACCCAAGAAAATAAGGTTCAAGGTCAGATAAACCAAACTGGAAATACATATACACCCAGGGGCGGACCCAGCCATTTTAAAAAGGGGGGGGTCCCAACTCAGGATAAAGGTGGGGGGGGGGGCAACTATATGTCCCCATTCAATGTAATGATCGACGAAAAAAAGGGGGGTTCCAACCCCCTCCCCCTGGCCTGATTCGCCACTGAAACCGTACAATAATTCCATACACCAAATATGCTTAAAATATACATGTAGTTCACCTATTACATATCTAAGAAACAAGCTTAACCAGGTAAACTTCACACTTCCATTCCCGATTTTATTGGACATTTACACTTTTTTTTACCTAATATTGCATACAGTATTAGAAAAAAAAGACCAAAACACAAAAATCTATAACCACTGAACCATGAAAATGTGGTCAGATGTACATCATTAAATATTTCCATACACCAACAATGGGTTACCTTTTGCATATATACTGAACGACTTTAGAAACGCAACACTCATTTTGTTGATTTTTTTTACCAAATCTTTTTTGATCCTCTTACAACTACTTTTCATGCTTATCATGCTTCTTTCTCCTTACAAAAAATCAAAATCTGACTTACCTGTGGTTATTGAACATACCAAATTTTTGAAGCGAAATTTTGGTCCCATGAAAGACTGTTTCAGTTTTTTAGCTTTGTGAAACAGTTCTTTCAATCCTTTGCCTAACTTACTTTTTTTTTTAAATGTTGCATCTCCATTTTGCCAAGTCTGAGAAATAAAAAAAACAAAGAACTGAATTAGCCCTTAAGAATACTGCAAAC
The DNA here is from genome assembly GCF_965363235.1 of Mytilus galloprovincialis. Classification (NCBI taxonomy): domain Eukaryota; kingdom Metazoa; phylum Mollusca; class Bivalvia; order Mytilida; family Mytilidae; genus Mytilus; species Mytilus galloprovincialis. The sequence continues at coordinate 89,560,664 of NC_134840.1, forward strand.
ATGAAAACATAAATGTGCTGCAACCATACCGTATGACTTCAGAAACTCGTTCTACTGTCCTTCCGACAACGATACAAGTAGACAAGATTTGTTGCTGGCTATCAATGACCAGATCAACGTGTAGTGACAATGAAACATCGACAGAATTTGATTATGCAACTTCATTTGCCAATCATGTTTACGGCCGCAACGTCAACTGCTAACCAAATTGCCGAAGGCCATTGAGTACAAATTCATGCCATAAATGTTTCCCATGAACTGCATTGCCAAAGAATTGACTGAAGGAAAACCTGTAAAGCCCTCAAGTTCCAACCACATAATTGCCAAAACCAATTAATGGGTTGAACAAATGCTAAATTAGAAGGTGTAAAACAGAACCCAAAAAATGTCAGACATAATTTGTTGACCTTTCTGACAATCATTTTGGCGTTAGTAACAGGCAGTCATCGCTTTTGACGTTGACACATTCATTCAAAAATAACACAAAAATAATCTAGTGTTGCATTTCTAAAGTCGTTCAGTATAGTTTTAGAGTAAAAGAAACCACAACACAAAAATTTGACACCTTTTAGTTGGACATGTACACCTTACAATCCTTCCATACACCAAATATAGCAGACCTATTGCTTAGAATATATAAGATATGGACTTGACCACCAAAATTTAACCTTGTTCACTATAAATCCATGAATTGAGGTTGAGGTAAAGTGAAAACTGTCTGACGGGTATGAGGACTTTGCAAGGTCAACACATACCAAATATAGTTTTCCTTTTACTCATAAATAAATGGGGAATGTGTCCATAGGGACACAGATGATGACCCCGTTATCATATTACATTATAGCGGGCATAACCTTAGAACATTAAAAATTACACCACCAAATTCAAAATCGATCAGTGTTTTGTGGTAATGAGCATTGTGTATAAGTTTCATATAATTTTATTGAGGCAAACTAAAGTTAGAGAATGGAAACAAAAAAATCAGTATTTTTACCATTTGTAAAGGGGAGTAACTTTAGAATGGTAAAAGTGACGCCACCAAAATTCAAATTGGACCTGTGTTTTGTGTTAATAAGCATCGTGTTTAAGTTTCATAACAATTGGTTGAGGCAGAGGCAAAGTTAGTGAACTGAAACCAATTTTGGGATGTACGGATGAACGTACATAGACGGACAAGAGTAAAACTTAATGCCCCCGCTGCCACTTTGGGGGCATAAAAAACTTGATATAGATCAATTGCATGTTAATGCTTTTTTTTGAAAGGTTTATATTTAACCAGAGACATGTATTACAGGTGCGGATCCAGAGGGGGGGGGTTCCGGGGGTTGGAACCCCCCTTTTTTTGGGACGATCAATGCATTTGAATGTAGTTGGAACCCCCCACCCCCTTTGTCCTGGGTTAGGAACTCCCCCTTTTTTAAATGGCTGGATCCGCCCCTGTATTATATGTCTCTGATTTAACTTTATATTTTTGTAACAGAAGCTATAGGACAAAATAAAAACAATAAAAATCCCCTAAAAACAATTCCTTTATAGTTCCTGCATTGCACATGAGACCAATTAGTAAACAGAATTGAAATCCCTGTTAACAAGATCTTTCTGAGGTTAAATAGATGTTCTGTATTTTTCTAACGATTACGATTGCTTATTGGTTCTGGCGAGAGACCCAATCCAATTTCCAATATTTTGGAGAAATGAAGTGTTAGAAAATAAAAGACGTTTCATCTGTTTTGTTAAAATGTTTCTGAACAATTTGTGGAATACAACATCTTAAACTGAACTGTTTAATATCTTCCTATATCTGTTAAATATAAATAGATTGCAAATCCCTCAAAAAACATTCAATGTTGCTATTTTGTTTCAGTAACATTTATGTAAATAGGAAGCTTCAACTGAGTTTAAAGTCAGGAATATGACAGTTTTTTTGTTTGTTTGATGTGTTTGAACTTTTGATTTTGTCATTTAATAGGAGACCTTTCGTTTTGATTTTTCCTTGGAGTTCAGTATTTTTGTTGTTTTACTTTTTTTGAATAAGTCCATTTTCACTGAGCAGGATCTAGCCTGGAACTGTGGCCCAATCTAATGTGATGTAGGACAGAAAGCTATAATTCTGTTTAAAGATAACATTTTTTTCCTTAGAAAACATTAAGAATCTTTAATTTACATCTTTAATAACAAATAATATAAAGTCTTATTAGAGATGTAAAACATCTAGCTTTAAAAATTTACCAAGATATAAAATGTATCACAGTGAAAAAAGTATGTACAAATGTTAAGCAAGAAGATTACAAAAGGTCTTGTGTTAAACCACGAAACATCTTTTCTGTTCATTTCTTTTCTTAGAACACTTTTTCACAATCATTTCTCTAAGTAGTGGACATCACTAATTGAACATAACTTTTATATAAATGGTGAATAGTTTTGTTTACAATTGAGTATAGCAGTACTTATATAAGCACTTTTTTTTTTAATTCTCCCATTATTTTTGTTAAAAAATATATGGATCCTATATTATCCCTATTCTACAAATTTTTAATTGATCTTGCTGACTGATAATTTCTGTTCTCGGCGGAGTTAAGTGATACGAAAACGGAGTCAAGTGATATATAAATTATCGCCAGAATCTAAGGGAACATGTTCTGTTCCCAAGAAAATTAACAATGTCTTCATAGGTAAAATAGCAATAAACAGATTATCATTGGTCATCTCAACTTGATTGCTTCTTTACTTTCGTCGTACCAGCTCAAGCAAGAAAATCAATCTCGTTGAGATAACCAACGATAATGAATAAATATCAAACAGTTTCTAAATAAAATAAATGAAATACTCCACTGGGCGCAGCTTAATGTGACTACAAGGGTCGGGACAGTTGGGGCAAGTATAGACAACTTATCCAAGCTTGATGCATCTCTGAACTTGGATTGTGATTAAATGTATGACACAGCATTGGTTTCTGACATAGACTGAACTCCCTCAAAGAACTAAAAGAATTAAATTGGACTTTTACCTTTTATGGTCCAATATACAATATATAAATACACAATTATATTCAGAATATCAAAGATCCCTATACATTCAATTTTTGCTGAAACCAATTAGTTTTATCTAGGCCATTTGGACCTTAAAGTCATATTATTAAATAAATTGCTTTGCTGAGCTCAGCTGGATAGGACTGCAGAGGTCCAACCCCAAACAGTTGGGGCAAAAATGGACCCAATATTAACACTTGATACAGGTCTGAACTTGGATTGTAATTAAATATTTGACACATTTGATATGCAAAACATAATGCTGTTGCTAATTTACCCCCCCTCCCCCCCATACTGGCCCTATTAAAAAAAAATAAAAAAAATGAATATTGAATGTGATAGGATTACCTCCCTTACACTGCTTTTAAATTGTCTTAATTGTCCATTAACCAGGAAACCCTTGTTTTCCCCCTTTTTCTGCCCTTAATTCCTAAATGGTTTGAGCCATATACCCACAAAGTCAGTCCTAACCATCCCTTTGTTGTATGGAAACTTGTGGTATAATTTCAGAGAGATTCATACACTTAAACACTGGAAACTACTAAAATGCTTATTTGGGTAACCTTTTTGGCCCCTCATTCCTACACTGTTGGGACCATAACCCCCAAAATCAATCCCAACCTTCCTTTTGAGGTTATAAACCTTGTGTATAAATTTTATGGATTTCTATGTACTTATACTAAAGTTATTTTCTGGAAACCAACTGTCCTTGGACGAAGCAGATGACCACAAGGTGATACCAAAATAAAATTAATCCAATTTATTTACTTTTGTCCATTAATCAGGAAACCAATGCGTGCATATATCATAAACTAAGTCTTCTGTGCTTGATTTTATCCTTTTTTACACATCCATTTCGTGTGTCAAAAAAAATATTTCATTTCGTCAGTGTTGTTGTGAAAATATGGCTGTTAATTAATGGTTGTGTTTAGAAACTGAAGTTTATCAATTGTCACCTTTGTAAAATGATCATGTTGTGTAGCCCAAGTTTACAGATTGTCACCTTTGTAAACAATCAGCAAAGAAGCATGGATATTCAGGTAAGAACCTGTATTACATGTACAATACGATATAGATTATTTCGATGACAGAGCAATGTTTAAGTTGACTCTCTCTGCCAATTTGGTTTTCCCCTTCACACTTGCGTAATTGCAATCACAGAATTTTTATGAGAAAGGTACCTGCAAACAGAAAACATTTTGGTTAATTGTTGGCTGGAAGCAAACAATTCCGAAAAATTAAATTTCTTCTGAATTTGGACAAATTATAGAATTTTTTTTCAGAAAATAGTATATATGTACATAAGTTTTATACATTGTAATAAAACCCAGCCATTTAGTTATAAAAAAACATGCATGATTTTTTTTAATTTGAAGGTTCATATAACTTTAAATGTGGTCTAATTTGAAAACAGAACCCACAATTTTAAATCTAAATGCAAATTTTATTCACCATAAAAAAGTGAAAAATGCTTGTTTGTGGGCCCCAGTTCTTAAACAGTTAGGACAATTACCCCCAAAATTAATCCCAACTTTCCATTTGTTGTACAATTTCATAGATTTCAATATACTTATACTCAAATTTTTGTCTGGAAACAAAATGTCTTCTGACTACGACAAGATAATGACATTATACGACTGCAAAAATATTTGTGGTTGTTTAAAAATATATGAAAAAATAAAATGATATTTAGATTAACTTCATACCCATTAATTAAGAAATAAAATGAAAGTACATTGTACCAATTTTCTTATTCTTGTTACAATAAATCATTTTAGTACAATTTAGGAATGCAATCCTCCACTAAATATTCCATTTAACACAAAGTAATATCACAACACAAGTTCTACTGAAGTTAAATAATAAAGGAGAAAGTTCAGTAAGGGCCATATTTGGCCTCAATTATAAAGTTGAAAAAATGTTTTAAATTGACTTAAAGACATGTGAGAAAGTCAAATATAACTTTTTATGTCAAAGTTTTATTCAAAAGTGTTGATTATTACATCTAGATAAGAGATTTGGGCGAAACTTTACAAAATCAACCAGATTTCAACCAAATTTAGGACCAGGAAAGATAGAGGGCAGGTGCCAACAAATTTAATATCCAAGTTAGACATATAAAATGTCTTTACAAACATTATTTCAAAAGATCTTTTTTGTGGATGTATGTGCTATTTGTTTTCTGTCCAATAATCAATGGAATTTTACACATTTTCAATGATTTTTTCATGGAAACTTTTGACCTTGTGAATAAAATGCAGGTACACAAATTTTTAACAAATGGCCTTTTTCCTTTTTAGTCACTGTATTACCTATGATTCATGATTTATTGTGATATTGGTCAATAATTCCTTATTTGAAATTTAAGCTATAAAAGGGACCATTTTACTGCCTTATCGAACCTACTCCTTTAAAGACTCTTGAAGAAAAATCAAAATAAACCTGGTAGTATTCATTTTGTATTACATTGAGGCCATGGTTGAAAATCACATATAAATAGTTAAAATAAAATAACTGTGGGATATGTCAACATTGTATAATTTTTCCTAGCTATTTTTATCATCATCAGTTGAAACTAAAAACAAAATTAATACATTTACTACAGTTAAAGAATTAGATGTTTACAATGAGGACATAGTTCATTCACCTCACCATTGAGGAAGGAGATTAAAATTGACTACTTACTGTGGATTCATTATTATTTGTTGGATACCAATTTTTCGTGGATTTTGTTGATATAGGCGAACCACAAATTTAATGTTCAACGAATGACAAATGTTCTAAAGGTTTGTATAAAGACTTTGACAAAACCATGAAATAAAATGTCCACAAATATGCAAGTTTTCCACTATCCACGAAAATTAGAACCCACGAAAATAAATGAATCAACAGTATAACAGTTTGGAACAATGGGTATACAAGTTCTTTTATTTTGTATTTCTATCTGTAATGTCAATTTCAGATAGCTGACTGCCATCATTCGAATCTTCTGTTGTTGGTAATGTAACAGACATTTTTAATTTAACAGGCTCTTCAAAGTTATCACTTTTTTTGTAGTCATCTTCTTCTTCATTGTTATCATCTTCTTCTTCAAAAGAATAAGTTAGTCCAAGAGACTGGCTTCTTTCAGTTCTTGATGGATTCATATATCTGTATTCTGATGAATCTCTGTATGTACTTCTGTCTATTGACTGTCCAGACCGAATAAGCTCCCCGGAGTATGTCAGATAACCAGACTGCACAAGAGTATCTAAACGCATTTGATCTGGAGTATATGCACGTGAACTCAGCTGATCTGTTAATGAAATAAAGCAATACAAACGTAAAATTTATGTATCACTGTCACTTTGCTTAGTTTCTTTCGTTACCTATTTTGACATCTGCCTCAAACTTCTTTTAAACTGAGTTATACTGTGTGTATTGCTGTGTACTGTAATTTATTATTGCGATTTTGTCAGTTTAGACCTAAATACGATTTTGAGAAAAATCCTGTTTAATTCATATCAAATATTTCAAAATGCGAGTTTAAATTATTGCGTTTACAACTCTGTCTCATTTTTTCGCAATAATAAAAACCTCGCAATAATTTCTGAATTTACAGTATTTGTTTATTATACATTGGCTAGAGGTGTAGAGGGAGGGTTGAGATCTCACAAAACATGTTTAACCCAGCCCTTTTTGTGTCTGCCTGAAGTCAGGAGCCTCTGGCCTGTGTGTGTTAGTCTTTATTTTAGTTCATTTATTTGTTTTGAAGTTTAGTATGTCATCCATTTTCACTGAACTAGTACACTTTATGTTTAGGGGTTTGCTGAAGCCTGTCTATGATGTTGGATTTTCTCACCGTGTAACAGAAACCCCCTTTATTCTAGACTGGAGAAGTTTAGGGATGTTTGCTTCTCAGTTTTGAAATAACAAGCTTCTTAAAAGACTGTTATACATTGATAGTTTATAAATAACAGAAGTAAGAAAGTAACTAGAGGCTCTAAAGAGCCTGTGTCGCTCACCTGTATTTACTGATGCTTTGGAAATCATGTAAAATAAGGTTAAAATCATAATTTATAGTATAAGATATCATTAGATAATATAATAATATCTAAGATAATAGGAAAAACCTGCAAAATTTCCATAAAATTACTAACTGAGGGGTAGCAACCCAACAACTGATTGTCGGATTTGTTAGAAAATTTCAGGGCAGATGTATCTTAATCTGATGAACATTTTTGCCAACAGTCAGAGTTGCTCTAAATGCTTCAGTTTCAGAGATATAAACCGAAAACTGCATTTTACCCTATGTTCTATTTTTAGCCATGTCTGCCATCTTGGATCACAGGCAGGGTCATAGGACAAACATTTTTTAAACTTGATACTCTTATGATGATTGTGGACAAGTTTGGTTACATTTTGTCTTAGTAGTTTCAGAGGAGAAGATTTTTGTAAAAGATTACAACTAGAGGCTCTTAAGAGCCTGTGTCCCTCACCTTGGTCTATGTGCATATTAAACAAAGGACACAGATGCATTCATGACAAAATTGTGTTTTGGTGATGGTGATGTGTTTGAAGTTCTTACTTAACTGAACGTTCTTGCTACTTACAATTATCTCTATCTATAATAAACTTTGCCCATTAGTAACAGAGGAAATTATTTTGTAAAAAATTACAAAAATTTACCAAATTAATGAAAATTGTTAAAAATTGACTATAAAGGGCAATAACTCCTTAAGGGGTCAACTGACCATTTTGGTCATGTTGACTTATTTGTAGATCTTACTTTGCTGAACATTATTGCTGTTTACAGTTTATCTCTTTCTATAATAGTATTCAAGATAATAACCAAAAACGGCAAAATTTCTTTAAAAATTACCAATTGGGGGACAGCAACCCAACAACCGGAGATGTCCAATTCATCTGAAAATTTCAGGGCAGATAGATATTGACCTAATTTAACCCCATGTCAGATTTGCTCTAAATGCTTTGGTTTCAGAGTTATAAGCCAAAATCTATATTTTACCCCTATGTTCTATTTGTAGCCATGGCGGCCATCTTGATTGGCTGGTCGGGTCAATGGACACATTTTTTAAACTACATACAAGTTTGGTTAAATTTGACTATAAAATTGACTATAAAGGGCAATTACTCCTTAAGGTAGATGGGGTGTCTAAATTTATAATCCATAGAATTTTTTAATAATTTGCCAAAATGTAGTTTAGATCATGCTTTAAAAAAAATTATAATAAAAAGAATGGGTCACTGGACTTATTTTCATGCTACACAGTGTTAAAAATTGACAGATTTTTGTATAGATTATGCACGGAAACCCAATTTTCTGCAATAAAGTGTAAACTACACCATAGAATTTAGAGATAACATATGAGATGATAGCTTTAATATTATGCTTTCAGTTAAGAAAAAGAAACAAGAGGCTCTCAAGAGCCTGAATCGCTCACCTTAATTCTTTTGGTTAAATCTCTCATCAATGATTATTTTGGCTTTTCAATTTATTTAAATGTTTTTTGGATCGTTTTCTCCTATGTTCTATTTTAGCCATAGTAGCTATGTTTCTTGACATACAAGGAAATAAAATATAAAATTTATACTAAATACTCTGCAACTCATTTAGCCTAAGTTTGGCTGAAATTGATACAGCAGTTTCAAAGGAGAAGATTTTTTAAAGTAAGTCAACATGATGAACAAATTGCGAAAAAAGTCCTTAAAGGGCAATAACTCCTTAAGGGGTCAATTGACAATTTTGGTCAAATTGACTTAATTGAAGATCTTACTTTGCTGAACATCATTGCTGTTTACAGTTTATTTCTATCTATAATTATATTCAAGATAATAAACAAAAACAGCAAAATTTCCTTAAAATTATCAATTCAGGGGCAGCAACCCAACAACAGGTTGTCTGATTCATCTGAAAATTTCAGGGCAGATACATTGTAGATCTTGACCTGATTTACAAAATAACCCCAGGTCAGATTTGCTCTAAATGCTTTGGTTTTTGAGTTATAAGCCAAAAACTGCATTTGACCCCTATGTTCTATTTTTAGCAATGGCGACCATGTTTGTTGATAGATCATAACTTCGGATACAATTTACAAACTAGATACCCTAAGGAACATTCAGTTAAAGTTTGGAAGTATTTGGCCCAGTAGTTTCAGAGGAGAAGAATTTTGTAAAAGATTTTTAAGATTTACGAAAAATGGTTAAAAATTGACTATAAAGGGCAATAACTCCTAAAGGGGTCAACTGACCATTTCCGTCATTTGACTTATTTGTAAATCTTACTTTGCTGAACATTATTGCTGTTAACAGTTTATCTCTATCTATAATAATATTCAAGATAATAACCAAAAACAGCAAAATTTCCTTAAAATTATCAATTCAGGGGCAGCAACCCAACAACAGGTTGTCTGATTCATCTGAAAATTTCAGGGCAGATAGATCTTGACCTGATAAACAATATAGCCCCAGGTCAGATTTGCTCTAAATGCTTTGGTTTTTGAGTTATAAGCCAAAAACTGCATTTGACCCCTATGTTCTATTTTTAGCAATGGCGACCATGTTTGTTGATAGATCATAACTTCGGATACAATTTACAAACTAGATACCCTAAGGAACATTCAGTTTAAGTTTGAAAGTATTTTGCCCAGTAGTTTCAGAGGAGAAGATTTTTGTAAAAGATTACTAAGATTTACGAAAAATGGTTAAAAATTGACTATAAAGGGCAATAACTCCTAAAGGGGTCAACTGACCATTTCCGTCATGTTGACTTATTTGTAAATCTTACTTTGCTGAACATTATTCCTGTTTACAGTTTATCTCTATCTATAATAATATTCAAGATAATAACCAAAAACAGCAAAATTTCCTTAAAATTACCAATTCAGGGGCAGCAACCCAACAACGGATTGTCTGATTCATCTGAAAATTTCAGGGCAGATAGATCTTGACCTGATAAACAATATTACCCCCTGTCAGATTTGCTCTAAATGCTTTGGTTTTTGAGTTATAAGCCAAAAACTGCATTTGACCCCTATGTTCTATTTTTAGCAATGGCGACCATGTTTGTTGATAGATCAAAACTTCGGATACACTTTATAAATTAGATACCCTAAGGAACATTCAGTTAAAGTTTGAAAGTATTTGGCCCAGTAGTTTCAGAGGAGAAGATTCTTGAAATAGTTTACGACGACAGATGACGGACGACAGACGACAGACGACGGACGACGACGGACGCCAAGTGATGGCATAAGCTCACTTGTCCCTTCGGGACAGGTGAGCTAAAAATGGGGTCACAGGACCCGTTTTCTTGCTACATTATAAAATAGGTAAATTCCTAACACATTCTATTGTAAAAATAACTTAATCTGAATTATCTGCCCTTGCATTTGAGTTCCCCTTATGTGGCAAAGTTGGGAAAAATTTAATCAAACAAAAGTTTTCTGTTTTTTTGTAAAAAACGACCATAAATAATAATAACATGATATTTTCTATATTGGGCCAGGTGAGCTAAAAATGAGACACCCAGTTTCAACTCTATTCATTCAGATTGCATGCAGTGATATTGTTGGCTTTTTTTTTAAACTACCCTTTTTTATTGGGAAAATATGCGTCATTTTTATCAAATTGGGAAATTTATAATAAACCATGAATTTGACTAAAACTTCAGTTTGCAAACCTCCATTCAAGGGTCAAACCCTGCTTTGAAATAAGACCCCCTTAAATAATTACCCCTTATTGTCAGTGATAATACATAAATAGACCATCAAATCTGCACATATAGTTGATTTAGGCATGAAAATTGTATAAATGAGTGTTTTTCAGTTTGTATTCATGCACAATTACTACTGAGACTTGCACTGTTTGGGAAAAAAGTTGCCTTTTGGAAATAATTTAAAATTAAAACCATTTTTTTTTCAAATTGGGATTCTTCTCCAGGAGAAAAAGCCTTTATTCTCTGGTAATTTAAGGCAAACAATTTCACTGGCATATTAATTCAGATACTGTTTGGTGTATTTTGTATCAATAAAATATTTGTTTACTTCCCTCTATACAAATGTTTTTGTGCCTAAAAAAAAGTAATGCTTGATGTGAGGAAAGTTTCGAAGTCAGACAAATTCTGGATTCATTATTATTTGTTGGATACCAATTTTCATTGGTTTCGTGGGTACAGGCGAACCATGAAATCAAATGTTCAGCGAATATGCAAGTTTTCAGCAATCCACGAAAAATTGATACCCTCGAAAATAAATGAATCCACAGTACTTACCCTGAGATCCTTCATAAGAATCTTTCATGTCTTTGTCTGAACTTCTAACATTGATGGCATGGTATTGGTTCATGCCAACTGATCTTTCTGGCTGTTCTACAGATTTTTTTATCTGGGGAGGTTTACGCATTGCAGATTTCACTGAAATGAAAATAGAACCCAGCTTATTTCTTTTAAGGTCATAATCAAGGCTTTTATTAGTTCATGGAACATGAGGAGTTTAGTGAAACACTATCGGGATGATATAAACTAAATATACTAATTAGTAATTAAAATTTCAGCAATCTTTGTGACATGTTTATTGAATTTATTGGCTATGTCAACATCAATTCCTCCATATCATCATTCCAGTCATGTTTATTTGAAAACGGGCCTGGTAAATTCAGAGAAATATAAATGTCCATATGGTTTGACATTCAATATGAACTATGTAAAACAAATTCTGTTGTGGGAGTATTGGAATAGAACAGAAAAATGTCAATTGTCTAATGATGGATGGATGGAAAAAAGGACAGATTGAAACATGGATGATAAATGCAAAAGATGACAATAGCTTACATGATTCCGGTCAGTTGAGCTTAAAATTCAAAAAATATAATTCATACTAAAAAGTCTTTAGGATCAAAGTTTTACTACAGGAACTAAATAAACGAAAGATTGTGAATGGTATGTGAAAACAAGATTATGCCCTTTGGACCTCGTTAGATGGGCATACACAATGAAGTCATTCCATACACCAAACATAGACCATGTTCACACTAGCATTTTATTTTTTATCTAATTTGAATCGATCTTAATAAAATCAGTTAGCGTTCACAATATCTTTAATCATTTTGATCTCTATCGATCTAATCTGAACCACTGCATTCACACAACTATTAAAAATGCAATCGATCTGACCTAATTTCCTATAAAACTGCAAACATTGTGTATTAATAGAATTAATTAATCAAATTTATGTGTTAGTACACTGGTACACACACTTAAAAAATGAATGAAGATGTATTTCTCTTGAATCACAAGTTCAAATTTTGATACTGCATGGTGTTATAAATGTAATTTTCATTAATTTTTTAAACAAATAACTGTAGCAAGGAAGTAACAAAATAAAGAAATGCTGTGTTCCTGTTCAAAAGGAAAAAAAAAACAATCAAAGTGCTTGTAAGCACGTGCACTGAGGTTAAAGATTGCTTCAATTTATCTGTGGGAAGTAAAATTAAACATTAGATTGGTTGTAGTTGATTTAACAGCAATTTAGTTATTCTAGCTATAGACAAACTCCAATTGTGCCTTGAATATTTGATATATTACATCAATAAATTTCTGGAAATGTTTATGGATAGGATGTACAGAATGTTATGATCAATGCACTATATATTTGTGTATCAAAAAGGTATCAGCCTTGGAAGATTTAGATATCAAGTCAGTCCCATAAGGTTTTGATTGCATTTCATGCAATCTTTACCTAAAAACAACAGAAGACACAAATTTATGGACAGCGAAGACAACTTTTTTCCGTTTGTTTTTACTTGCATTTACACAAAGGTCTGCTTTTAAACAGAAAAATATTGGTTTTAAAAAAAAAACCAACCATCGATATATACAGGGATAGGCCAATTCCGGGATACGGTTTTCAGACAAATCTGTCATGTGACGTCCATCACTACGTGACAAAAATGTATGCATAGAAATTTCCAACACATGTTGAGCAAACAGGTGAAAAAGTTTTATTTTATACTGCACCAAATTTTTGGGAAATTAAAATCTTAAAGGGTGGTCACCCTCCCTCAGTCATACGGCAATCACGATTATGTACTTACGGAACATTAACTATTTCTATACTACCCTACAGAATGACAATTATGAAAGTGCTTGAAACTTTTATTAGAGCAGGTATACAGGCACTCCTTCTATCTGGTAAATGACGTCATAAAGGGGTGCGAAATTAACAATCTTTTCCAGTGAAAGACATGAATACAGAAATGACCTATTTATGTTATTTCACTTGTAGTTTTGTCGCTATACATGTGCATAAATTATTTTTGATTCAATCATACTAGTTTAAACGGATCCTAGAGTTCACTATTAAAGTTGGATCGATTCACATTTATGGAACCAGCATCATGATTGTGCTGCTGATTCAGACAATCATAAAATAGCTGAGTTTTCGGATTGTCAGAAAACAATTGTTATGTCTTGCCTTCTTACCCTGACATCTTTTCTTAAGATTTCAAACTTACTGATGAAATAAGATTCAAGTTCTAAAGAGACCATCAGCAGCAATTCATTTTTTAAAATTTTCCTGTGAGGTATTATAGTCTTACATAGGTCGTCAAAACAGATTTTTTAAACAGTCCAGTCAAACTTAAGTTTAACGGGCATTCAAGTGTAATTTTCATGCATCGTCTTTGCTGTTTGTTTTTATTTGACGGCAACGGCACAACAGTCTTTTAGTACTACGAGAAAACTTGAGAAATGCAATGAAAATCACGGTTTATCTGGCTTGGTCTCTTGAACATATACCGTGAATTTTTTTTTTAGCTGACACCATCGGTAGAAGAAAAGAATTTGATGGTCCTTGATATTTTTAATTGAATTGGACTCGAAGTTAAAAGTTGAAAGAAAGAGTGCTTGTTCACTTATTGAATAAAACATAGAGAAATGTGACACTATTTATTTATTTATTTTCTCATTTAAAAAAATAACGCGTTAAGTTGCAGACATTGTTGGCTTTCTAATGTATAGTGGGTTGAGACTGATTATGTTACAATTAAAATATATGGTGGTAGCACTATATATTTTAATTGCACTTAATATCAACAACCCACTACAGATTAGAAGTTTATTTTTTTCTAATTAATATTTTTTCAAAATTTATTTATCATATATTTTAGTTTTAAAAGTTAGTGATGAAAATAAGATTTCTGCAAGGTCATTTTAAGTCCCAGGAAATCAAGAGAATGCAGGATTTTGCACCATTAACCTCGCCGTATGACTTCCTACCCTGGCATTGTGTACACATAATTTTGGCCTAGCTACGCCCCTGTGAACTACCTCTTTTGGTTTTTTAGTTTAGACCAATTGACGAACGATTCAAAGCGTTCACATTAGCCCTTAAACTGATCTAAAGTGAACAGATCTAGATTAAATTGATCTAAATATCCTAGCGTGAATGGGGTGACTAATTGTTTATAATATCTGAGAAGCAGACAAACCTATTCACTAAACCTAACATTTATCACAGATCTATGAAATCAATGTCAGATTGACAATCTGAGGTCAATGTCAGATTGACACTTTCTGACAGACATCATCATCATCATACACCTTGAATGGTTCTATATATACTAAATATATTTGGCAATATAGGAAAGGTGTACTGACATAAGAGGTCTCTAACCACATTAGCTCTAAATGGAGCTTTCATTAGTAGAAGCTATTTTAATTATGTGTATCAGCGGGGAGAAATGTGAAAACATAAAAATATAGTATATGTCAATACACATAATTAACAGCACTTGGTGATGTTTCATAACCTGACTGGTTTCAATCCAAAAAGGACATTCATCAAAGGCAGAATGGTGGATTGATGTTTGCACCCCAGTTTATATAGATAAGGTAACCATAGTAACCAGAGGTTCAGAGTTAAAAAGCATTTCAGAGTTAACGTGTGGTTCAGTTATTTGGTGGATCAGAGTTATCCAGTGGATAACAATGTATCTGGTTGATATCGAAATAGGTATAAATACCTGTAAATTCGTAAATCCCATTAAAATGAGAATTTCTACGGTGATCTCAACTCCCAAAATCAATACCAACCTTCCTTTTATGGTCATAAACCTTGTGTTTAAATTTCATAGATTTCTATTTACTTATACTAACGTTATGGTGCGAAAACCAAGAAAAATGCTTATTTGGGTCCCTTTTTGGCCCCTAATTCTTAAACTGTTGGGACCTAAACTCTCAAAATCAATACCAACCTTCCTTTTGTAGTCATTAACATTGTGTTTAAATTTCATTGATTTCTATTTACTTAAAGTAAAGTTATTGTGCGAAAACCAAGAATAATGCTTATTTGGGCCCTTTTTTGGCCCCTAATTCCTAAACTGTTGAAACCAAAACTCCCAAAATCAATCCCAACCGTTCTTTTGTGGTCATAAACCTTGTGTCAAAATTTCATAGATTTCTATTAACTTAAACTAAAGTTATAGTGCGAAAACCAAGAAAATGCTTATTTGGGCGCTTTTTGGCCCCTAATTCCTAAAATGTTAGGACCAAAACTCCCAAAATCAATACCAACCTTCCTTTTGTGGTAATAAACCTTGTGTTAAAATTTCACAGATTTCCATTCACTTTTACTAAAGTTAGAGTGCGAAAACTAAAAGTATTCGGACGACGACGACGACGACGACGCCAACGTGATAGCAATATACGACGAAAAATTTTTCAAATTTTGCGGTCGTATAAAAACTAACTTAATTATAACCTGTAAATAAAATAAAGCCTTTATTATTTATAAGATGTATTAATCATGTTGATGAAGTGGGGGAAAATAATTTCCCTGAAAATTTTAAAGTTGGCAATAAACAAATTTTTTTGCTTTGTCGAACACAGCTGGATAAGACCACAGAGGTCCAACACTGAACAGTTTATGCAAAAATGGACAATATTTGTTCAGGTGTTTGGACGACTTAAAAATAAAGAATTTTTATTAACTATTACCGGTACTCACAACTACATCTGCAGATAAAAACTTGCTACATATATATGTATCTGATACCATTATGGAAAGGAAGATGAACATAAATGACTTTAAAAGAATATGATGGGGAGGTAACTATATAGACTATACCAAATATAGTAGACCTATTGCTTATAGTATCTGATATATGCACATTGTGTGTCTTTCAATATTGTAATGTTACACTATTGCTTCAGGTAAGGGTGAAGGTTGGTATCAAAACCCGGTGCATTTGTTTGCACCTGTCTAAGTCAAGAACCTGATGTTCAGTAAATGTAATTTGATTTTGTGGTTCATAAATGATTCTCAACTCTCATTTTCATATTGATTAGACCGTTGGTTTTCCCGTTTGAATGGTTTTACACTAGTCATTTTTGTAACCCTTTATAACTTACTGTTCGGTATGAGCCAAGGCTCTTTGTTGAATTACTTTGACCTTTAATGGTTTTTATTTTACAAATTGTGACTTGGATGGAGAGTTTTCTCATTAGCACTCATACCACATCTTCTTTTTTTTATTACCTTGCAAAATTAACCTTGTTCACTGACTCATTAAATGAGGTTGAGGTAAAGTGAAAACTGTTTGACAGGCATGAGGTTCTCTAAGGTATGCACACCAAATATAGTTATCCTATTACCTCTAATAAAAGAGGAAATGACATACCAAATATCTTTTTTTTAAGTGTCACTGATGTTATAAAGATAGATGTTTTAAAATAATTCATAATGGTATTTTTTTCTCTCATTTGCTTTCCCCCGACAAATGAGACTGTAAAAATCAAGGCCCCCTTAGTTGCTTCCCTGGGCAACTAAGGGTTGATGTATAAGGTGATTGTTAAACAAATTGTTTAAAATTTAATAAACAAAAAAGAAAAAAAAAGTACTCACTGAACCTTAAAAATGAGTTCAAGGACATTGGATAAATGTTAGACAGAAAGTTCATAATATAAGGCACTATATACAAAGTATGATGAATCCAGATCTTCTTCCATTTAAATATTATATTAAGCTTTTAAGAAGTTTTTTTCAACACAGCTGAGTGGTTTAACCAAGGATGCAAAGTGATTGTAAGTGTGTGTATTTTGAAAATTTAAATTATCTTTTCTTCTGTACTCACATGCAGAGCGACCACCAGGCATTAAGCCACCTTGAGTAACAGTTATTCCACCTGAGGGAATATGATGTCTATCCTGTTGTCTCCTTCCAGATAGAATTTCTGGTTTATCATTAAATTCAACTGAACTTCTCTTCTGATCATTTATCACAGCTGAATCTTGCATGCTTAAATCTGAAAAACATCGATCATTCAACAAATATTTTATCAAAGTATTGAAATATTTAATGGGACTTAAATTGAAGGTTGACTATTCTAATGATAGCTAGTCTCAGTGCAAGTGCATGGTGGACACTCTTCTGTAACAATAAATTGGATTTGAGTAGGCATTCATTCATATTTTTCCGTGTTTGTTGCAAAACATTCTTGAGATACCGGGTATTCTTCCTCATGCGTTAACACAAATTTTAGGTATTCTTGATTTGTTATTCATATATACATTTTTCATTACAAAACATTTTGATATCATTTATCTATGTTGTTTAAAAAAAATATTTTCATGAATATTTATTGATGAAATTAATAACTAACAATCAATAAAGAATGTTATTTTGCTCTTGATAATATCCACATAATTGTACAAAATACATTCGATTATCAGTCAAGAATGCAAGTCACATGGGTAGAAATGTCTGTGGCAACATAACATTGGAATGCCCTCACAGACATCTGCTGTAAAAATAAGACAAATCAGCTGAGTGATTATGCATCATCCTATGACAAAAATCATTGTAAAATGATAATCCAAACAGATGCTCAATTTCCCCTTCAAATAGTTAAATTAAATAGTTGAATGTTAAATTCCAGGAGGTTCAAAGTTGCCATTTAATTTATTTCATTTGATCGTTGACATTATTAGTCCTTGGTTGTTACTAAAGTCTAGTTTTTAGTTGTCAGTCATCATTTTTGTTTAACTGCACGACTTGTAAATTACAAACTAATTTTGATAGCGATTTGACTTCGCTATGAAGTCAGTTGGCAGGCTTGATTTGGCGATTTTCCAAATTCTTTGTCGAATTAAATTGTCATTTCTCCAGCAAGATTATGGCCTGAGACTACTACCCTAAAGTTTCAGGTGTGAAGCTTCTGTAAGGGAATTTGATGATATATTGATTGACTTAAAAATGGTAGAAATGACAGCAATAAGCCTAGTTGACTGATTCATATTGAGGTTGATGGTAAGGTTGACGATAGCTCTGACTAATGAAAAGTAATAGACCAATTCAGTAGAGATGCTTTATAGCCTATAGGTGTTTTCCCTAAACATGTTTAGCATGAATAGACGCCATGCCATATTTAAAAGACGCCATGCCGTTTTTATGTCTTTTATTCCGGTAAAATTGTTACCTGATTGTTTAATCTCTAATTAACTGACAATGGGATAAAGTTAAATACCTTGCCTTTAGCAGTTTTATCACCTATGTTAATGATTGTTTACTGCTAGTTAGGGGATTTAATATAATTAAACAAATAATAGATATTTAATACATGTACAATAATTTTTAAATGAGTTTTAAATTATACTGTAGTTGTCTTTTTGCTTATTTTCCATACACTATAGGTGCCCTTCTTATAAATGTTTACGATTTTTTCAAGTTACCATGCCCATTTTGTGTGTTAGGGGAAACACAACTTTAGGTATACATTACTATTTAGGTTGGTGCAGAAATCATTTTTGAGGATAACAAGCATGTTCAATAAAATTTAATCGGTATGGAAGTTGAATTTCTGAATATCACTATAAAACTTCATCTAAAAATACTTCAACTAAGGTCTAAAGGATGGTATAAACCTTATTGTAATTGTTGATAGCTGGTGTTTGTTCAATTGTACAATTTAACCCTTGTTGTGCAGGGGCCTTAATATTACTGCCATACTTAAATCACCGTTATTTGGCATCAATCAGGCGCGTAGCTCCCTATACGCCAACACGCAGTTGCGTGCACATCAATTCGGCAGGCAAATATAAATACCGTAAATGGAAAAATAAAAATTTATAAATTAAATGTTTAAAGGAAACACATATATGTAATCACTTTTTTAAATGATGTAATGTCATTAAATAGCTGCATTTGGTTTCAAAACTAAAGTTTTATTGGAGATGAAAAGACTAACAGTAACTTGCATCTATTACAAGATTTAAATTTGTTATACTCTAGTAGTTTCAGGGCACATTTGGACTGCGATGTACCAATTGACATTAAATTTATCAGTACCCTTCGATATCGTTGAAAGTATGCCGAGGCGATGTGTTCGACAGACTACCAGAGCAAATCCCCCCAGCAAACACGCTAAAACAGTATTGGAAAGTCTCATTATGTTTTGCGTTCATAGACCACATGATAATAGAACTGGAGTCGCCTCTGATATCATCAGGAAATATGGCTTCTATGCGCATTATCTGCTCCCTCATGTTGTTGGTAATACAACAAACGAACTAATCTCTGAATTGTTTGAGACATACGAAACTGGCGGCGGCCTGGCATATAATTTGTCAAATTCAATCGGGAGGTCGCTCTAAGGCTAACATTGTCCATGTGATATTTTAAAATTGTTTGCATAAATATTGAACGACAAAATTTCTTCCTATGACGTATAAATTTTCTGACGTCACACGTGAAGCAAGGAATGTGTTTTTAATTTGATAGATACTTTTGTGTTCTTTAAAATTGTTTCTTTTAAAATTGTAACATGATGATGATTGCAGTACCCATATTTTATTTATTATGTCTGTTTAGTTCACGCATCATTGTAAATATAACGGAATTTGATGAAACTGTTGTACAAAGTGAGAGGTTTAGCGCTATAAAACCAGGTTTAATCAACATCTGAAAATGCCTGTACCAAGTCAGGAATATGACAGTTAATGTGTTTTGTCATTTGATCTTGTCATGTCATTAGGGACTTTCCGATTTGAATTTCCTCTGAGTTCAGTATTTTTGTGATTTTACTTTTTATCTGATGAGCTATGCAATGTGACGAGGCATAATAATTTTGTTTCTCTCCATGTTACCTTGATTTAAGAATCCATTACTATGGTAAATGTCATGTGACTTCTCCTTTGTGGGTGAATAACCATTTCTTTTTAAAATCTGAGTTGGAGATCTATTGCCATCTCTATTCTTTTCTCCTTTCTCGAGAGACTGGTTTTTCTGATCTAAATCAAAAGTGGATATTCTAGAATGTTGATCATTGTATATTGGTGATATATTGAATTGATCTCTAGATAGCTGGTCACCGCTCTGCCCTACCATTGTTACTTCTCCAATACTTTTTCCTGATTGATTTAACACCTGGTGAACATGGTCAGCAGGCATTGCAAATTGACCTTGAAGTGGTGTTTTTTGAAGGCTTGCTATGAAATTAAGCAATGGATCCTTTTCTGGTGAAAGGTCTGTACGATACTGGAATTCTCCTTCGCTGAATGGTTCCATGGATTCATCCTGAGGTGTACAAAAGTAGCTAGATGTTAACACAACAAACAAAATGACTTTACATTAGAATATTTATATATTAAGTAATCTCTAACTAGAGGCTCTAAAGAGCCTGTGTCGCTCACCTTGGTCTTGTGCATATTAAACAATGGACATGGATAAATTCATGACATAATTGTGTTTTGGTGAAAGTGATGTGTTTGTAGATCTTACTTTACTGAACATTCTTGTTGCTACAATTATCTCTATCTATAATGAACTTGGCCCAGTAATTACAGTGGAAAATATTTTCTAAAAATTAACAAAAATTTATGAAAAATGTTAAAAATTAACTATAAAGGGCAATAACTCCTTAAGGGGTCAAATGACTATTTTGGTCATGTTAACTTATTTGTAAATCTTACTTTGCTGAACATTATTGCTGTTTACAGTTTATCTCTATCTATAATAATATTCAAGATAATAACCAAAAACAGCAAAATTTCCTTAAAATTACCAATTCAGGGGCAGCAACCCAACAACAGGTTGTCCGATTCATCTGAAAATTTCAGGGCAGATAGATTTTGACCTGATAAACACTCTTACCACATGTCAGATTTGCTCTAAATGCTTTGGTTTTTGAGTTATAAGCCAAAAACTGCATTTTACCCCTATGTTCTATTTTTAGCCATGGCGGCCATCTTGGTTGGTTGGCCGGGTCACGCCACACATTTTTTAGACTAGATACCCCAATGATGATTGTGGCAAAGTTTGGTTTAATTTGGCCCAGTAGTTTCAGAGGAGAAGATTTTTGTAAAAGTTAACGACGACGGACGACGATGGACGACGACGACGGATGCCAAGTGATGGGAAAAGCTCACTTGGCCGGGCCAGGTGAGCTAAAAATGATAGAAATAAGGCATAGCAAGAATGTGTCCATAGTAAATGGATGCCCCTCTCGCACTATCACATTTTATGTTCAGTGGACCCTGTGAAATTAGTTAAAAAAGCGATACAAAGTGATCCTTCATTCTGTCAGCATCATCGGTGGTGTCCACAAATATTCACCCTGTGATTAAAGGTTTTGAAATTTTAATAATTTTCTTGAACCTAAATTTCTTCCAAACTTGGACAGAAGCTTGTTTATGTTCATAAGATAGTATACACCTATTGACTGGGTGTGAGGGTAATAGCAAGTTTGTTGTCCCTGAGATACCAACTATTGCTAGAGGCGAAGCCGAGGACAATAGTTGATATGCGAAGGGACAACAAACTTGCTATTACCCGCACAACCAGTCACATACCTGTCAACTGACCCGTATTCTGCGGGTGTGACCCGAGATTTTCACAATTCTGAGGGATCACCCGGAACACCCGTCGGGTCATTCAATAACCCGGGAATTCCGAAAATGACCCGTTTTCACCCGTATTTCTTAGCCTTGAGATTGATTTCATAAGTAATATTCCTTTGAAATACCGGCAAATTCGTAATTGTTCCATGAATAGAAAGTTCATCTAGCTGTGTAAACTGTCAAATGAAGTGACCCATTAAGTGCATGGCTTCACTTAACAGCTTTGGTGTCAAACACACTGTTAATTAACACCAATTACCTTAGCTTTAGGTCGTAAATAAATTGCACTGTTGTTTTACAAACATATTTCTACTAGAGTTACTTCCCCTTATTTGTCACCATTCAAAATTATTCCTTATATTTCCGTTTTTTTTTGGGGGGGAAAAGATTAAATCTAAAAAAAATGAAATTCAAATACATATTGAAATATAACTTTTCATTATTTTTATACCTTTATACAATTTGAAAAAAAAAAAGTTGAAAATTATTTTGTACATCTATATACTTCCTTTAACTGTATTACTATATTTTATTATAGTATAATTTAAAAGAAAAAGTTGGATTGTTATGAATGATTTGGATGATGTGTTTGAAGACTGAATAGCTGGTCTGAATCAGCATAAAATTTCTCATCAAAAACTATATCCTGATGTTTGAGGGTAAAATAATGAACACAAGACTGTGTTACACAAATTTATAAAAAATCTTTCAAAGTGCAATGAAAAAATAATTAATAAGATTTAAAACTACTTAACCAAGTGAACATGCATTGATGTTTTGGTAACTTTGATTTAAATTATAAGAAAAAAGTACCATAAATACTGAAATTCAGCTCGATAAAGTTTGTACGCGTTATGACCTGAGATTTGATTCTTCAATGCAGGTCATGACCTGCATTTTCATCGTCACAGGTTGACAGGTATGCAGTCATTAGGTGCTTTATTATACTGAACAAATCAACTTTATAAAAAGTTCACATAAATCATCTGAAAGAAAAGGAAAATGTCACATAAACATTCACATGATGAACTATATTTTTTTTTTTATAGTTTTGGATATACTTATAAATATTTCATTTACTGTAATCAAGAGTCAAGACTAGGAAAAACTCCCATGCATAAAATAAATTCTACTAGACTAGCTAAAGTACTGTACACAGACCCATATAATACAATTTACTATATTTAGATCTATTAAAAATTAGTCGCGAAGATTTTCTTATTCTTTTTTTTTATTGCTTCTGGTAAGTGATATATTAATTTTAAACTAAAACAGACACAAACAGATTTAAAAAAATTACGATATCATATTGATGTTGCCAAGCGCAAAAATTCAAGTGAAAAAGTTTGTGACGTCATTACTGTTCAATGAAAATATTAACCGGGTAATAGTCTTTGAAACTATAGAATGGCAAATAGTCTGTGGAATGAAATAGCACAATTATTTCATTACTTTTTGTATAGAAAAAACATTCTGAGGTATAATAATATCCAGAAGCAAATTTTGTAAAAATCAAATTCAAGTTATATCCGGCATTTATTTGCCAATTTGGCTATGTATTGGATTGCAGTAAATATACAAAAGATAAACATATAATAACATAAAACGTTTTCCCTAAATTGATCATGACATTTAAACAAAAAATTAATTGTAAATGTTATTTACTACTAGTTCTGTGGTGTCTTTTAGTGTATCTGCTATACTGCAGTCTCCCCTGTTTTTTGATGACTTTGCAATTCTTTGTCTCAAATCTGAAACATAAATATGGGAGGCTTTATAGGTTGCACTTTGTAAATATAGCTGCTTCACAAACCATGCCTCTTTTTAGCACAGTGAAAGTGAAAATCGTCAATATAGACCTCCATTTTGTCATCAGTATCAACATATTAAAATTTGAAAAGCTTAGGTTGAATGGTTCAAGGGTAAATGCAACAACATGAATGAACACACCATTTTTTTATCTTTAAAGAACCATAACTCCTGAACGGTAAAAGTCAAAATCAACATTATTGAACTTGACCTCCATTTTGTCATCAGTAACAACATATTAAAATTTGGGAAGCTTTGGTTGAGCTGTACAGTTCTCATGTGTAAATGCACGGACACGACTGTAAACGCCATTTTTCAATCTTTCAAGAACCATAACTCCTGAACGGTAAAAGTCAAAATCGTCATTATTGAACTTGACCTTCATTTTGTTGTTTAAAATTTTAAAAGCTTTGGTTGAACAGTTTAGGAGTAAATGCATGGACAAAATCAATAACCAACATTGTTGTCACAAAAATCCGGTTAAAAATGTAAACTTATAGCTAATCTTTTATATAAACTAATTTTATTGACTGAAGAAGACACATAAGTGTTTAAAAAATGTCAAAAATCTTTTCATCAGATGTATTTCAGATAAATTTTAGTCCAAAAAAGCCCTTACCAGATCCTCTCCTTTGTATAATCTGTCATGCTAATCACTATTTAGATTTCTATTTATCTATCATGATTCTAGCATGGTTTTCAAAGACAAGGGACAAAAATGCAAGACTTGGTTAAACTCATTATTATAGGCCAATAACTACTATAAACCAACATTTTCAGCATTATAGATATATCTATACCAGGTCCAGTTGAAGCTAGAAATCATGAAAAATCGAAAATTCTGATTTTTTTGGCAAATGTCATTCATACCCTCATCAGTTTTACTCCTATCTTAGCTTTTTTGTTGGATCTAATGTTTTCACTAGGGTCAACTATACATGAAGACAACAGTGGGATACATGATGATCATACATCTATCCAAATCCCTTTGTCTTCCTGGTCAAGAAATAGGACAAAAGTTTGTCAAATTGATGATTCTTGCACCAATGATCAACTGCCCAAACACCCTGCCAATGATCCACTTAAATTGAATCAGCAGCAGGGTAAATCTCATTTGCATGTAATTTACATATCTTTGAAAATACACAAAACATGCAAAATTTAGACATTTTCTGAAAACAATTCAGAATGGTAAGGGTAACAAAGCCAAAAAGAACCAGATGCTCCACAGGGCGCAGCTTTATATGACCGCAGAGCTCGAACCCTGAACAGTTGGGGCAAGTATGGACACAACATTCAAGCTTGATACAGCTCTGAATTTGGATTGTGATTAAATAGTTGACACAACATAGGTTTCTGACACAGAATGAACGCGGTCTAAGAACTTAAACTTAAAAACTTAAAAATTTTAAATTGGACATTTAAAATTGAGAATGGAAATGGGGAATGTGTCAAAAAGACAACAACCCGACCATAGAAAAAACAACAGCAGAAGGTCACTAACAGGTCTTCAATGTAGCGAGACATTCCCGCACCCGGAGGCGTCCTTCAGCTGGCCCCTAAACAAATATATACTAGTTCAGTGATAATGAACGCCATACTAATTTCCGAATTGTACACAAGAAACTAAAATTAACAAAATACAAGACTAACAAAGGCCAGAGGCTCCCGACTTGGGACAGGCGCAAAAATGCGGCGGGGTTATGAGATCTCAACCCTCCCCCTATACCTCTAGCCAATGTAAAAAAGTAAATGCATAACAATACGCACATTTAAAATTCAATTCAAGAGAAGTCCGAGTCTGATGTTAGAAGATGTAACCAAAGAAAATAAACAAAATGACAATAATACATAAATAACAACAGACTACTAGCAGTTAACTCACATGCCAGCTCCAGACTTCAATAAACTGATTAAAAGATTATGATTTCATCATATAAATATCAGGCACAATTCTTCCCGTTAGCGGTTTAGTATCATACCATCATAACATATATGAGAAGAACATAACCCGTGTCATGCCAACAACTGGTTTTTTAATAAATGTGTTTAGTTCCGATGCAAAGACCCTATAAGTGAACCAATATTAACGCCAAAATAAGCAATCTTTAGTGACCTGACAACAGTATCGTAACTATATCCCTTCTTGATAAGTCTATTTAAAGGTTTTGTTAGTTTCTGAGGTGAATACTGACATTTTTGTGCTTCATAAAGAATATTTCCATAAAAAATTGGATGTGAAATATCTGAACGTATAAGAAGTCTGCATGTTGAGTTATATTTACAAATGATGTCCTTATACCGATGATAAAATTTAGTAAATGTTTTGACTAGTTTGTGATATCGAAAACCCTGGTGTAATAATTTTTCAGTAATACATAAATTTCTCTCGTTAAAATCTAAAACATTGTTACATACACGAGCGAATCGTACAAGTTGAGATATATAAACACCGTAAGATGGTGACGATAGAATGTCACCATCTAAAAATGGATAATTAACGATAGGAAATGAAAAATCATCTCTTTTATCATAAATTTTAGTATTAAGCTTTCCGTTAGAGATATAGATATCAAGATCGAGGAAAGGGCAGTGGTCATTGTTAGTATTAGCTTTATTTAAAGTAAGTTCAACAGGATAAATTTCTTTAGTATACATACTAGTCGTCATTATCGAGAGCCAAAATGTCATCCAAATATCTAAAAGTATTATTAAATTTGTTTATGAGATGTTGTTTCGATGGGTCTTTGCTGAGTTTTGTCATAAATTGTAACTCATAGCAATACAAAAACAGGTCCGCAATAAGTGGAGCACAGTTAGTCCCCATTGGAATTCCAATAACCTGACGATATACGGAATCTCCAAAGCGAACAGAAATGTTATCTAGTAAAAATTCAAGGGCATATATAGTATCAAAGCATGTCCAATTGACATAGTTTTTTTGTTTATTGCTACTAAAAAATGACCTTAAAGAGTTTGAACATATATATTCACATTCTGACTTTTTAAATGCCCATTTAATTAGGTGGGTGAACTTTTTCTTAATGAGAATGTGAGGCAATGTGGTATACAGGGTCGAAAAATCAAAACTTTGAACAGATTCAAAATCACCAATATAGGCATGCAATTTATCAAGTACTTCCAACGAGTTCTTGACACTCCAAAAGTAATTAATTCCTCTATTTTCGAAAGGCCTTATTTGAACAATTTATTATCAGGTTTTTGATTGTACCAAAGTGTACTGGTAAGAAGAATAGACAATTTAGAAGTGGAACAATGGCTTGAAGACGAAATAAATCTATAATTGTAAGGTGTTTTGTGTAGCTTCGGAAGCCAATACATAGTAGGGACTTTCATTGTATTTGGTTCTGCTTGTAAAGCGGTAGCTAAAAGTTTATGTTTGTTACAGATGTGGATTTCTGAAAATGGAGTCAGTTGGAATGTTGGTGAATTGGTAATTTCTTTTTTCAGAACCTCAATGTAAAATTTAAGTTTACCTATTATGGTCCAATATCCAAAATATAAATACATGGTTAGATTCAGCATATCAAAGAACCCCAAGAATTCAATTTTTGATGAAATGAAATAAAGTTTAATTTTGGACCCTTTGGATTCGAGCGTCACTGATGAGTCTTTTGTAGACAAAATGCGCGTCTGGAGTATATACTAAATTTAGTCCTGGTATCTATGACAACCACTGGGTCGATGCCACTGCTGGTGGAGATTTATTTCCCCGAGGGTATCACAAGCCCAGTAGTCAGCACTTTTTGTGCTGACATGAATTGTCATTGATATGGTTATATTTATAAATTTACTGTTTACAAATTTTAGAATTTTTTGAAATACTAAGGCTTTTCTACCTCAGGCATAGATTACCTTAGCTGTATTTGGCAAAACTTTTAGGAATTTTAGTTCTCAATGCTCTTCAACTTCGTAATTTATTTGGCCTTTTTAACTTTTTTGGATTCGAGCGTCACTGATGAGTCTTTTGTAGACGAAACGCGCGTCTGGGGCAGAGATGGGTCCGATTACTTTCAATGTAATTGATTAAATTACAATTACTTTGTCATTTGTACGATTAAATTAAATTAATGATTACATCATTTCTGAAAGTATCTGATTAAATTAATGATTACATTGGCAAAGTAATCATGATTACTTCTGATTACAATGAATTTAAAAACAAAACATTTTGAATGATGTGAATGAATAAACGTTCAATATAACTATAGCATTTTTGAGAAAGTATTTTATTTGGTTCAATTATAAAATGATAACTTCAAATTTAACTTCATCTATTTAAATAAACACCAAATTTAACTACATATATATATATACATTACACTTTATCACCAATGATCCTGAATTATTTTGAATATTTATATAATTATTTTGAATTATATAAATTTAATAAAGATCTATCATAAGAGTTTTTTGTTTGTCTTCTGACCTCTTTCATAATTTATATGTATTCCAAGTTGCAGTTTATGGAAGTTTAAATATGGATGAAATAAAGTTACTGGTTAAAACTATGTTTTAATAGAAATGTTTAACCAAATTGTAAACAATATGCAAGTACTAAAAATCATTGCATTTTACATGTCCAGTCCAATTTTTTAAAATTCTAAACAACATATTTGTCCAACTTTTAATTTAGTTTGTGCTAATTAGATAAATTTTCATGTCTGATTTATCTTTTATCATATATATTTTCCTACAGCTATACTCAATTGGTAATTGCAATAAAAACAAACCTTAATTAGTCTCCTTCCTGTCAATTCAAAGTTGACAAAAATCACAAAAATTAACAAAAGATTAAAATTCAGGGTTAAAGAAAAGTATTACTTGAATATATAACAGTTATTATCAAATATTAATATGAAGATCATTATAAAACGATGAATATACATGCATGTACAATATCTTTTACCAAGATAAAAGGTATATAATTGTATTATATGTCTCTGCTTAGGCTAATGATGACTTTTCAATACTGTAACAGTTTATTTTTTACTGAGGTAGACATGCTTAAAGTAACTAAACCATTTTAGTATGTTAAAAATTTATCAAATATGAATAACAAAGAGGTTCATTTAATGACCAAAAACACAATTTTAGATTTTTTTCCCCATTGTAATCAGAATGTAATCAAAAAGTAATCATAATTACAGTTTTTTTTTAAAAGAAATTGATTAAATTAAATTACATGTAATCAGATTTTTGGCTGATTAATGATTACACTGATTACTTGAAAAATTGTAATCAATTACAGCTGATTAACGATTACAATTACAATTACCCCAACTCTGGCGTATATACTAAATTTAGTCCTGGTATCTATGATGAGTTTATTATTAGAACTCAATGTGGACCAATTTGATAACCCGGCCCAAATATCAAAAATCTAAATACAAGGTTAGATTCAGCATATATCAAAGAACCCCATATATTCAATTTTTGTTGAAATCAAACAAAGTTTAATTTTGGTACCCGATTTGGACCAACTTGAAAACTGGGCCTATAAGCAAAAATCTTAATACATGTTTAGATTCAGCATATCAAAGAACCCCAAGGATTCAATTTTTGTTGAAATCAGACAAAGTTTAATTTTGGACCCCGATTTGGACCAACTTGAAAACTGGGCCCATAATTAAAAATCTAAGTACATGTTTAAATTCAGCATATCAAAGAACCCCAAGAATTCAATGTTTGTTTAAATCAAACTAAGTTTAATTTTGGACCCTTTGGACCTTAATGTAGACCAATTTGAAAACAGGACCAAAAATTAAGAATCTACATACAGGGTTAGATTTGGCATATTAAAGAACCCCAATTATTCAATTTTTGATGAAATCAAACAAAGTTTAATTTTGGACCCTTTGAGACCCTAATTCCTAAACTGTTGGGACCAAAACTCCCAAAATCAATCCCAACCTTCCTTTTAAGGTCATAAACCTTGTGTTTAAATTTCATAGATTTCTATTTACTTATACTAAAGTTATTGTGCGAAAAACCAAGAAAAATGCTTATTTGAGCCCCTTTTTGGCCCCTTTTTCCTAAACTGTTGGGACCAAAACTCTTTAAATCAATCCCAACCTTCCTTTTATGGTCATAAACCTTGTGTTTAAATTTCATAGATTTCTATTCACTTAAACTTAAGTTATAGTGCGAAAACCAATGTGTCTTCGGACGACGCCGCCGACGCCAAGGTCATACCAATATACGACTGCAAAAATTTTGCGGTCGTATAAAAAGTTGTTTAAAGATTGAGGCTAAGTTTTAACTATTTTTAGAGTGAATTTTGTTATTCAAGGTTTTTCTTTATGTGTTATAGTTTTCAAAATAAAAGCCAGGAATATATAAAATTGGTAAAATTCATCCTTTTAGGCAATAACTTCTAGTCATAAAGTTTTGATGTGTTCAGACAAAATGTAGATCTTATCATTGTGAACATATCTTCTTCAATCATATTTCCTCTATCTTGAGTATTTTAAGCCATGTTTTCCATGTTATTTGGCAATTTTTAAACAAGATATGACAAAGATGATTGTGACCAAGTTTGGTTTCAATTGCCCCACTACCAATCATACCACATGACCTTATTTTATTTAAAGAGCAATTTACTCATATTTCAAACTGTTTCATTATATTCTATATAAAATAATGACAAAATAACATAAAAACAAATGTTTGAAAATCTGATGTTACTTTAATTTATGAATTCCTTTACATATACAAATAGAATACAATTGCATATGAGGAAACTGACATGCCAGCAAGGGCTTAATTTGAACATGTTTGTGCCAGTAATGCACACAATATGCAATTCATGTTTAATATGGATTGTTAATTGTCACATTTTGGGTGCATTTCTTTCTAACACAAATGATGCAAACGACTAAGCGCGCTAATGTTTTGATCATTTGTTTCTAACATACGTTTGCAAAGTTTACATAAACTTTGACAAACTATGCAATCGCTAAAGATGCGCCTACAGTTTGTCGTTCGTCATTTGTTAGTACAAACTTCAGCCTGATTAAACAATGTATTTTTTCTACTTTTGTAAAAAGTCTGTTTACCAACAACATGTGCATGCATTATTGAAAGTTCAAACAGGGTCAGTAAAGACTTATTAAAACGTTGTATTTGTTTCTACTTTCATAGCGTTTAGAAAACAACAACAAACGCCACACAACGTTTACAAAATTTTGGTTAGAAAGAAATGCAGCCTAAATATATGTACTGTAAATTCATTATTATTTGTTGGATACCAATTTTCTTTGTTTACAGGTGAACCACCAAATTAAATGTTCAATGAATAAAAAAATTCTTATCGACTTATATGCAGAATTGGGCAAAACCACTAAATAAAATATCCATGAACATGCAAGTTTCTCATAATCCACGAAAATTGGTACCCACGAAAATAAATGAATCCACAGTAATTAAAGATACTCACTGAAATGACCTTGATGGGAAAAACACTCGGTGGCGGATCAAACATTTTGCATAAGTGGGGTACCACTGACTGCCTAAGAGGGGGCCCGCTCCAGTAATGCTTTAGTGATTTCCTATAAAATAATCAATTTTTTCCCCCAGAAAAGGGGGCCCCCAGAAAAACCCTCTAAATCCGCCTCTGACACTAAGTCAATAAAAATTATACTTACCATCATTCAATATATAATCTGCCACTTCACCTTCACTTTTACTGAGTAACCACTGACCCATTGACACACTCTGGTTAAAAGTGTCAGATACACTCGACTGCAGAGTAGTACTATTATCAGATGAAACTGGACTAGATTGTCCATCAGGAGTTATAGTTTTAGGAGAACCAGATCTAGGTAAAGAAATAAGGGACTGTGTAGCCACCATGTCATCTGCGGGAGCTGCACACAATGTACTGCAAATAAAAAAATGGACAGTACTAATCAATAATTAGGCATTATATCAAAGACAATACATCAATGCCATCCAAGAAAAGACTCAAATGCCCAAAGATTCACACTATTTTTCTTAACTAGAGGCTCTCAAGAGCCAGTGTTGCTCACCTGTATCTACTGTGATTTTAGGAAAACCTGTAAAATCATATTAGTATTAGATACCCTAAAAATGATTGAGGCCAAGTTTAGTTTAATTCAGACCAGTAGGTAAATCTAAAGCAGGTCATTCCATTGTAGTCTTACAATATTTACTGAAGACCCCTTATCATTATTTAAGTTTTCAAGTTGTGAGCATTGAAATTGATGTTTTTTTTTACAATTTTCCCAAAGATTTTTATAGTGGCTTTGTTTATCTTTATTTGTTCCCAGTAGATTCATTGGCGAACATTTATTGTAAAAAAATCAAAAATTTAGAAAAATTGTGCAAAATTTACTGAATTGACAATTTTGATCATGTTGACTTATTTGAAGAGCTTACTTTGCTGAACATTTTTGCTGTTTACAGTTTATCTTTATCTATTATTATACTCAAGATAATATTGACAGTAAATAGGAAGTTGTTCAGTGATGAATCTGAAAACACATCACACGGTATAGCTGACCTGTATAAACCCTGAAAAAAAATTTCAGAAATCCTTGTAAAGGAGGGGTAAAAGATACCAACTTGGGGTGATCTCAGGTGCTCTGGAAGGGTAAGCAGATCATGCTCCACATGTTGCACCCATCGTGTTGCTCATGTTATTACAAATCGAATGAATAGTTTTGTTCGGTATGCACTAGAAAAGACCTTTGGATTTTTTTTAGTATCAACATCTGATTCACGCCAACTCAAGAATAGGCAGTTTCACAATAACTTTGAAGCCCGGCTTTGATTGGTGATAAAAAAAGATGTCAATAATTTAGACAAGAGACTCTTTGTCGCTCACCTTGGTTTATGTGCATATCAAACAAAGGACACAAATGGATTCATGACAAAATTGTGTTTTGGTGATGGTGATGTGTTTGTAAATCTTACTTTACTGAACATTCTTGCTGCTTACAATTATCTCTATCAATAATGATCTCGGCCAAGTAGCAAAAGTGGAAATATTTTGTAAATTTACAATAATTTTCAAAATTTATGAAAATTGTTAAAAATTGACTATAAAGGGCAATAACTTCTTAAGGGGTCAATTGACCATTTTGATCATGTTGAATTATTTGCAAGTCTTACTTTGCTGTTCATTATTGCTGTTTACAGTTTATCTCTTATCTATGATGATATTCAAGATAATAGCCAAAAGCTGCAAAATTTTCTTAAAATTACCAATTCAGTTATAGCAACTCAAAAACAGATTGCTTGATTCATCTAAAAATTTCAGAGCAGATAGATGTTGACCTAATGAACAATTGTATTCTGTAAGATTTGGTCTAAATGCTTTGGTTTCAGAGATATGAGTCAAAAATTGCATTTCACCCTATCTTGTACTATTTTTAGCCAGGTTGGCTATCTTAGTTCGCAGTTGCGGTCATCAGACACATTTTTTAAACTAGATACCCTAATGATGAATGTGGAAAAGTTTGGTTTAATTTGTCATAATAGTTTCAGAGGAGAAGTTTTTTGTAAAAGATAACAAAAATTTATGAAAAATTGTTAAAAATTGACTATAAAGAGTAATAACTCCTTAAAGGTCAACTGACCATTTTGGCCATGTTGACTTATTTGTAGATCTTACTTTGCGGAACATTATGGCTGTTTACAGTTTATCTCTATCTATAATAATATTTAAGGTATTAACCAAAAACAGCCAACGTTCCTTAAAATTACCAATTCAGGTGCAGCAACCCAACAACGGGTTGTTCAATTCATCTGAAAATTTCAGGGTTGATAAATCTGACTAGATGATCAATTCAACCCCATGTCAGATTTGCTCTAAATGCTTTGGCTTCAGAGATATAAGCCAAAATCTACATTTTACCCCTATGTTCTATGTTTAGCCATGGCAGCCATCTTTGTTGTTTTGCCTGGTCACCGAACACAAATCTTAAACTAGATACCCAAATGATGATTTTGCTTTAGTTTGGTTCAATTTGGCCCAGTAGTTTCAGACGAGAATATTTTTGTAAAAGTTAACAATGATGACAACAGACGCCAAGTGATGAGAAAAGCTCACTTGACCTTTCAAGTCAGGTGAGCTAAAAATGCTTTGGTGTAGCATTGGTAGACCCAGCAATATACCTTTGTTTGTAAGGACACTTATGTAGTTAAGTTATCCAATACAGTAGTAGAAGATCCAGTTTTTTAACTTTGGTTGAAATTCCAAAGGAACATAGAACAGACCTATGTTTATTCAGGATTCCCTCTTTAGTCAGTGTCGTGAGGGTACCGGTATATGTTGAGTTAGCAAGTGAATTGTCAATACCTAATTCGTTGATCAAACAGTTTATGTAATGATATTTACACACAAAAACGATGTTGTTTGGGGCTTTATCTGCAGGGACAACAATATATTTGCCATGGAGGTAGGACAAGTGTTTTGCAACATTTTGGTCTTTAAAGATTGATGGTATTGATAGACACATTCAGTTTCTTAATTCTGATTTGT
This sequence comes from Mytilus galloprovincialis, assembly GCF_965363235.1. NCBI lineage: Eukaryota > Metazoa > Mollusca > Bivalvia > Mytilida > Mytilidae > Mytilus > Mytilus galloprovincialis. The sequence goes on from NC_134840.1 coordinate 89,594,919, forward strand.
ATCAACCACCTAACAGCCTTTATCCATTCAGAAAGAGTATCTACATCTTCTTTCTCACGTTTAGCCCATTGCCTGGCAGAATCCATCAGTATTTTGAAGTTGTATTTCCAATTGATGGATTGAGGTTCACAATATTTCAGACAATTGGATAACATATTTCACAGGGTTTTTATCAAGCTTTTCCGATGATATTAATCCATAAAGAGAGCTACAAATGCATCATATTTATGAAGTATCTTTTACTTTTATTGAAACCTAAATGTTGAGGGTTTGACTACTAACTCTGATATGCAATACTTATATCTCACATTGGTACTGGATGATCCAAAAATTCTATCTCAAAATCAGGATTTTCTTCTGGTATCGGTAAATAAGGATCACCCCATGGTTCAGGTAATACTGTTTCAACAGCTGATTCTTTTATTACCGCTGCAGTCTCTGGCATTTGTGTGCTTTCATCTGAAACTTCTGTCCCTTGAGCCTGAAAAATATATTCAATTTGAAATTTTGTGAACATAACAGGAATATAAAATTGTGTATCAGATACAAGTAATGATTTCTCAACATTGCCTTATGCCACCTCCTATTTAAAAGTAATTAAGTGAACCATTTGAGTTACTTCACTAAAGGGAGACAGACAAAGTGAATACAACAAATGAACAAAAGACAAGTCCTTCATTAATTATTTTACATCATGTATACATACAAATTTGTGATTGTTTGTTCATTTACCTTGTTTCTGCTTTGTAAAACATGTAACTGTTAACACAGAGATATGTCTTACCTATTTGTTATTTGATAATACAAATGTAAAAATTAAAATAGCAAAGTCAATGAACCATGACTGAAGGTACACTGCTAAAATAACTCCATGGAAATCAGATGTGCCATTATGCTAAAACAACTGCATACCAAATACCATTAACTTTTCACCTTTAAACAAACCTAAACACAGACATTAACTTGTAAACTATGAACCATAATGAGGGGGTAGGGTTATATAATCTCCATGTGATGGAAATGAAAATTGCAAACAATACATTTGCATCCCTAATATCAATGACTTATCATTAGTGGTTCAGCTTAAACTGACCTAATCACAAACTACATGTAAACTAAGCAAAAGTTTTAAAGTCAAAAGGCCATGACTTTGAGGTAAAGCACACATTTTCTCAAATTGAAATAAGATGTGCTAATGCTTATACAACTGCATACCAAAAATAATAGACCTACCACAAGTGGTTCTCAATGAAATGACCTAACCACAAACTAATACATTTTGTATATGAAAACTAAGCAAAAGCTTCAAAGTCAATAGACCATGACTGAAATAATCTCCATGGTAATGAGATATGCCAATGCTTATATAACTGCATACCAAATATCATTTACTGTGGATTCATTATTATTCTTTGGATACAGATTTTCCTGGATTTTGTGGGTACAGGCTCAACAAATTATAAATTCTATATAAGGTAATATGGAGAAATTTGCAACTGACAAGGATTTTAAAGTTTGATCATTCAAGTTATTCAAGTATTTACAGTTTAAGCTGGAAGTACGTGTCTGACAAATCTGAAAAGTAGTCAAAATTTACAACTCATCTCTGTCAAGCTGTAACATTTGTTCTGCTATTGTTCACTGTTGTCAGCGTGATGGTTGTTACTGCAGTGACGATCATCCCAATATGGCGGACACATCCCTATATTTGTGTCCGACATACTGGGATGATTGTAATTGCAGTTACGATCATCACGTTGACGCCAGTGATTGTTTCAGAAAAAAGGTGACAAACATATGTTGTGGTTGAAAGGAATTACAAGGGAATCTAAATATTGCCACCAATTTCTGAGTTGCAGTAGTCATTTTTTATAAAGCAGTAGAAGTGTTGCAGAATTATTTTTTTTTGCAGAAATCTACAGGACTTGTAAACTTTCAATTTTTTTTTTATCATTACCTGTATAGTTGGTATTACAATTTCCTTTCTTTCATTGCTTGGTGTTAATGGTTGGGGACTCACTGATCTCTGTTCTTTGAATGTATCCTCCTCTGGAACTGGAGTTGTAACTGGGGTGATTACTGTATGTATCTCTTGAGTCATCACTTTTTCTTCTGGTATTGATAATTTCCCTTTAAATCAATCAATAAATAAATATAGTTATTCAAATTATCCAGGCAGGTAGCACCAGCATTGTAAAATTCTAAGTAATATAGTCCAGGTACATAAATTACAGTAATTCATAAACTAGGTCTAAAATTGATATTTTACGGTTAACTTTTTATACACGCTGAAATGTCTCGCCTTCTTTACTAATCATTAGTAAAAAAATTCTCATATTTGATTTACAAAATTTGCCTCAAATTCTCATATTTGATTTACTACCATGTAAAACATTTATCCAAATTAAAAAAGTCAAAAATGCTGTAAAGTCAGAAACTATTGAGATGTTTTTATAATTGCATAACATGGGACAGGGTTATAATCACAATAAATCAATTTCAATGTTGACATTCTTTTCCTTTAAAATATGGTACATGCACACTGCATGCGTTATCCATCTCTAGCTAAGGGCTTAAATTGAAGTTAACCCTTATACAGATTCAATGAGGTTGAACAAGTGAAAGTGTGAGCTACTGCTCATCAATGATACCCCAGCGGCCCTGCCCAAATATTTTGGTAAACAGGAAGATGTTGAATGTTGAATCTGAAAACTCATCAGACAGTATAGCTGACTTATATAAACCCTGAAACCAATTTTCAGAAATCCTTGTATTGTAGTTTCTGAGAAAGATGTGAAGAAAATTTTCAACTTGGCTATCCTGTGTAAAATGATACAAGTGTTTGGTAAAGAGGAAGATGTTGAATGTTGAATATGAAAACACATCAGACAGTATAGCTGACTTATATAAACACTGAAACCAATTTTCAGAAATCCTTGATTTTTTAGTTCAAGAGAAAGATGCCAAGAAAAATTTCTACTTGGGCTTGGCTACCATGTGTAAAATGATGTAAGTATTCTGTATCCAGGAAGTTGTTGATTGATGAATCTGAAAACACATCAGACAGTATAGCTGACTTATATAAACCCAGACACCAATTTTCAGAAAGAATTATTCATCATCAATATTTCTTAGCTTAATCTGTCAATATTGAACCATACTTGGCGGTTTAAAGCGAAATATTTTTTCACTATTTCACTTTCATTAATGATTGAAAAAAAAAATCATACATATTTTTTATATATCTCATAGCTAGTGCCCCTTTAAATAAATTGCTTTGCCATGAGCAGCTGGATACGACTGCAGAGGTCCAACCCTGAACCATTGGGGCAAAAATGGACACAATTTTCACGATAGATACAGGTTTAAATTTGGATTTTAATTAAATAGTTGACACATACTAGGTTTCAGATACAGAACAACTGTAGTCAAAGAACTCAGAATTGGTAATATGCTCATTTTTTACTTTTGTCTAATACACAAATTGCCCCCACCTTCCCCACCCTTTTTCCAAAAAAATATTTCTTTCCTTCAAGTTATGGTTATAATTTCAATTCAAAATTCCATTGGAGATGCAACCAAAACTACCCATTTAAATACATCTTTTAATGCAACAGCCTTATAATAGAAAATTAATACATCAGCATACCTTAAACACATTTTTTTACTCAGGTAGATCAATCAATGAGTGATAGATTTCTCTTAAAAGAAATTTAAAGGTTCCAGTGAATAAACTACACTGAGAACTTTCATTGGTTTCGCAATAATTGTCCATTAACCAAGAAACCCTTGTTTCCACCCTTTTTAGCCTCTTATTCCTAAATGGTTTGAGCCATAACCCACCAAAGCCACTCCTTACCATACCTTTGAGGTATGGAAACTTGCAGTATAATTTCAGAGAGATCAATAAACTTAAACACAAGTTATTGTCTGAAAACTTGAAAAAATGCCTTTTTGGCCCATTATTCCTCAACTGTTAGGACCATAACCTCCAAAATCAATCCCAACCTTCATTTAGTGGTTATAAACCTTGTGTTAAAATTTTATAGATTTCTATTGCCTTATACTTAAGTTATTTTCCAGAAACCATCTGCCTTAGGACGACCCTGATGACGACCACGCCAACGATGACGATGTGGTACCAATATACAACCAATTTTTTTTTTTAATTTTTGTGGTCATATAAAAATAAGGCAAAACACAAAATATTGTAAAAATCATCATCAAAGGCAATAACTCTCAGGCCAGGTGAGCTTAAGAGCTTTAAAATACCTTGCAACTGTCTCATTTCTTCACTTATATCAATAGATTCTGATAATTCTGACTCATATTCTGGTTTAATCACTTCAAACTTTTGAATATCATAAATTTCTTTCCCAATAGGAGGTGAGTTTGGTGGTGTTAAAGGTGGCAATTTCGTTTGTACAGGTGACATAATAGGACTGGATTTCGGTGTCGGCTTGGGAGTTATAACATGTCTGTTATCAAATTCATCCTGCAATTATAATTTTCCTTTGTATTTATTATATTGTTATAGAAACTAGAAAAAAGATATTCAAGGCTACAGAAGTGATAAAAAAGAATCTAAAATAAACATGAAATAAAAAGATGACATAAGATAAAATTTCTTAACTAGAGGCTCTCAAGAGCTTGTGTCGCTCACCTGTATTTACTGATGCTTTGGAAATCATGTAAAATAAGTTTAATCATAATTAAAAATAAATACAAATAGCACATAGCTGAGAGGGTGATAAAGCAGATTGTTACCCAGAGAAAACATTGTCAACCGTGGCAAGGCAAAAATTTTGAAAAATTGTTAAAAGGTGTAATACCACCAAATCATGGTACGTCACATCCTGTTGTATACGAAAATAGGGATTTCTGTGGAATATTTTGTAATCTTGAGGTTACATGGTGACTAAACCTTTTACAAAGATAAAATAAGGGGAGAAAATTGTTTGGTTAACTTCCAGTGATGGTTATTTTCTTATATGCAATGAAATGTTATGTGAATTTTTTTCTACAGTACTGGACAGGATAAAACTTTACTCATGCCAAATATTTCTTTATTTGAAACATAGATAAGTTCTACAAATTTTTTTGAAAAGTGCAAATTTAACAAAGACTAATAGGGGAAAATCAATGGTGGTATTACACCTAAAAATTGACTATAAAGGGCAATAACCCCTAAAGGGGTAGATTAACAATTTTGGTCATGCTGACTTATTTGTAGATCTTATTTTAGTGAACATTATTGCTGTGTACAGTTTATCTCTATCTATAATAATATTCAAGATAATAACCAAAAACTGCAAACTTTCCTAAAAAATTACCAATTATGGGACAGTAACCCAATAGCAGGTTGTATGTTTGTTTGAAAATTTCTGGGCAGATATATCTTATCCTGATAAACAATTTTACTTCATGTCAGACTTGCTCTAAATGCTTTGGTTTCAGAGATATAAGCAAAAAACTACTTTTTACTCCTATGTTCTATTTTTAGCCAAGGTTCATCTTACACATATGACAAAAAAGTAATGTGATATCTTTTGAAGCATATTTAAATCAAACATAAATAATACATATTATCAATGACTAGCTATTATAAGTTATCGGACCACAGATAAATTATCACGTTGTGATTGGTTAAACGCCGTCACGTGGTGACCCCCTATGAGACTGTAGGGGGTTAGTAAGTTTCATAGGGGGTTCATGACGCATTACTGGTGACGTCATCTATTGCTGTTGTTGTGTTTCATTGTTTATTTTTCAACAAAACGCAGCCGAAAAAGTCCAGCGTCCGATAAATTCGTTATACGGTTAACTACTGACCCCCTACGGATCCATAGAGGGTGAATAAAATTCATAGGGGATTCGGCCTCCGGCCTCACCCCCTATGGATTTTACTAACTCTCTATGGATCCGTACGGGGTCAGTAGCGAACCATATAACTTATATTATATGGTTTGCTACTGACACCCTACGGATCCATAGAGGATGAATAAAATCCATAGGGAGTAAGGTTGAAGGCTGAATCCCCTATGGATTTTATTTCCCCTCTGTGGTCTGTAGGGGGTCAGTGTGAACCATATAACAAATTTATTGCCTGCAAGACTTTTGCCGCTGCATTTTGTAGAAAATAAACCATGAAACACAACATTAATAAATGACGTCAGCATTAATAGTAGAAGTCACATCATGAACCTCCTATGAAATTTACTAACCCCCTACAAATCCACAGGGGTCACCATGTGACGGCTTAAAACCAATCACAATGTGATAATTTACAGGCATTGCGATAAAGAGTATTTAACTAACATGATAAAAAAAAAAAAAAAGGCAATACACCTTTCTTTTTTTAGGTAATTTTATAAGATGTTGTCATTTGCAATTGTCATATGCAATTACTCATAGAAATTGATTTACAACTATAAGTTTGCTTGTAATATGAAAGTACCTTTTGTAAATCCCTGATTTGTCCATGTTCTGTGCTACTACCTGTGGATATTCTCATCTCTGTATGAGCCATACCAGTTTGTAAATCATCAGATTTTTTCCCTAACATACTGAAGACCTTTTCAAGTACACATTCTTTTACTAATGAGTTTACCAAGGACATGTCTACAGGTTGACCAGCATCAATAAACAACTGAAGTCCATTATGACCAAGCGCTTCCATTACTACAATGTATCATTCAATAAATTTGATTAGATTTTATATTTACTTATATTTTAAAGTTATTGTCCAGAAACCAAATGTCTTTGGACAACGTGGACATAGACGTTGACAAAGTCATACCAATATACAACCGCAAATTTTTTAGCGGGCTATAAAAACCCACTTTTTGTACATATTTAGGCAAATCTTGTTTGGAAGGTTTCCATGGCATCAAAGGGTAAAAAAAATAAAAAAAATATATGAAGCTTTATTTCAAACCATACCTTCTTCAAAAAAGAAAATATAAAGACACATAATTATGGAGGAGGGTACATGAATCAAACAGGGCCTACATAATTCTTATAGAGACAGATACTTAAACAGTTCTTTAGCTATGAAGAGATTATTAGCTCATTTCTACAAAGTAGTGATGACACCAAAGCATTGAAATGAGGACAAGACTAACTTACAAAACATAGAATTTTCATGATCACTACAAACGCTTTCTTCAACTTCCTCAACAAAATGGCTGATATGAGGTGGTTCAATTGTTCTATTTGTTGACATCTTGGATATTACTTTTGCCATCAATTCTTGTTCCACCCTAAAAATATAAAACATGCTCACCTGGTAAAAATACGAAGCAATAAGGTTACTAACAACAGTAGATGCTTATTTTTATTAACTAAGTTAGATATTGACAAGGTATTACCCAAATCCATTTTGATTTAGTCATTATTTTAGATCCTATTTTGCAGGTTAGTTTTGTGCTGAGTCTCTCTGTATCTACTAGTTTTCTGCCAATGATGCACAAAACAAAATTGGGTGACAAATCATCATTGGTGGTCAATAACTTCTTCAAGGTCAGTAAACCAACATGTTGACTTATAATTTTATAGATAAGACTGTTGGTTTTCCAGTTTGAATGGTTTTACACTAGTAATTTTTGGGGCACTTTATACCTTGCTGTTTGGTGTGAGCCAAGGCTCTATGTTGAAGACCGTATTTGACCTATAATTGTGACATGGATGGAGAATTGTCTCATTGGCACTCATACCACATCTTCTTATATCTATTTTGGTAGGAAATGTTAAAAAAAACCCATTTTTTCTACTTAATACTTAACCATTGAAAATTAACCTCCCCCTTCTTTATTTATCCATAATTCTTAACCTAATGTTCATTTGAAATCCATGTAAAGGAAATACAAGGTTTTCAATTTCCCTATTATTGAAAACTGACCCAGGTTCAATTTTCCATATAGGATTTTGACCCCAGGTCAAACCAGGTGTTTCAAATTTCTATATGAAAGATGCTTATTTACTTTGAGAAACAAAGCAGCAAGAAAATATACTTTCACTTTTGTACACAAATACTTCCTGTATTTTGTAGGGCATAATGATAACTTATAAGTACCCGGCCACATCCACTTATATTTTGTCCATCTGATGAGTTAAGCCTTTTTCAACTGATTTTTATAATTTGTTCTTATGTTGTACTGTTATACCACTGTCCCAGGTTAGGGGGAGGGTTGGGATCCCGCTAACATGTTTAACCCTGCCACATTATTTATGTATGTGCCTGTCCCAAGTCAAGAGCCTGTATATTCAGTGGTTGTCATTTGTTTATTTGTTACATATTTGTTTTTCGTTCATTTTTTTACATAAATAAGGCCGTTAGTTTTCCTCGTTTGAATTGTTTTACATTGTCTTATCAGGGCTTTTTATAGCTGACTATGCGGTATGGGCTTTGCTCATTGTTGAAGGCCGTACTGTGACCTATAGTTGTTAATGTCTGTGTCATTTTGGTCTTTTGTGGATAGTTGTCTCATTGGCTCATACCACATCTTCTTTTTTATATTTGCCAAGATTATTTATGTTATTTTTTCCAGTTCTTATTAGTCTAGGATAATCATTTTCCTTAAATATATATGTGTAAACTTATAACATTGGTTGCAATGAATTACTGTAATTTCCTAGTTAAATAAAAACAGATAACTTCACAAGTGAAATAAAAAAGCCTTTGTGAGCACACTCACATGCCCCAACTTCCTATATTGGCTAAACAAATTCTCACTAGATAACTATGTTCAAAAACTCATAACTCCTATAAAAGTCAACTGATAAAAACCTTTAAGATATGCACTTCTTCTACATAGTATGTCTAAATTATCTACAAAGTTTCACAAAGTTCCGTTGTGTGTTTTCAGAGGATTTGTAATGACAAACTGTTGCAGTTGTATATCTAGGCCAAAACTCTGTTTGAAGGGCATAACCTCTAAAAAAAAATATGGAATCATAATTTCCTGTCCATTTGCATTCCTTATCATTTATAGAAATTCATAAAATTCTGTTGTGTGGTTTTAGAAGAGATGTGATGACAAGAACAGGACTGACAGACAGACGGAGGGACAAATAGACAGACAGACGGACGGACAAGATACAAGGAATATGTTGTTTTTTTTCAGGAAGAAAGTTTTGATGATTTCATTAAATTATTTTGCTACCTTGGGTAAAAAAGAACAGAAGAGGAATAATGTATATTCAAGTATGAATTACAAGGGTTTCTTTAGAGATCCTTCAAGATAGCCCAGCTAAAATACATATAATCGTTCTTGATTTTTTCCTTTGATTCTTTCAAACTATTGTGTCTTCTGCCGAAATAATATTTTACAATATCTCTTGAATTTCTTAATTACCATTCAACAGCCTTGTTTTCTAATGCTTCTTGTCTTTTGATATCTTCTGCTATTTGATCTGAGACCGCAATTACTCTGTTTTGCCCAGGAATATCAGGTGGAAAGGATTGCCTAGGAGTTGGTGGTGAAGGTACATTGTAACCTGGTAATTCAATGCCTGGTGCAGATTCTGGTGAGAAATCATCATCATATACCACTTCTGTTAACTCTGCTTCTTCCTACAAATCATAGCAATAGAAAATAAATACAAGCTTTTGCATGGCAATACATAGTCACCTACAGCTTAATAAATTCATTGTTCTGGAATAAAATGCGGGAAAAAATGCAAAAAAATGCAAAAAACTGATTACTTGTAGGCCGTACAGTGACCCTAATAGTTGTTAATTTCTGTGACATTTGGTCTCTTGTGGAGAGTCGTCTCATTGGCAATCATACCACATCTTCTTTTTTATATTGTGTGTAATTTCTAAGTCCAAGGATCATAATTCTGCAAAAAGTATTATATCTGAACAGAACAGGATTCAAACTTGTTCAGTAACTGGTCATTGTAAAACTCAACTTGATATTTTGATTATAAGAAAACTGTCCAGGAGAGTGCAAATGATGTAGAAACAAGTAACAATAGGTCAGCTTAGGTCATCAGGAATGAGCAAGTAAAATTGAGAATGGAAATTGGGAATGTGTCAAAGTGACAACAACCCAATTTATAAAAATATTCTATATGTTTATGTTCCGGACCATATGAGTATTTAGACCATACGCGTATGGTCATGACCATATGGGTATATACTCATATGGTCCGACCATACGCGTATGGTCGGACCATACGCGTATGGTCGGGGTAATTAACACTCTGTTTCAGTTTACTTTTAATACTTCTAAACTCTTCATATGGTATGACCGTTCATTCAAAATACGCTATCATATAGGTAATTCTATCATTATATTATAATAAAAAGATAAGCTAAATAAAAATAAGAAGTTTCACATAGTTAATTTTACTTAATTGTCAAATTTAAAGTAAACACATTTTATACCGATGGTCATTACCGATTAGTTATTACGAGTAATTGGCAATATGTCGACTAAAAATTAAATTCCAAAAAATTCTTAATGAACTGTTACATAAGAAGTCACTGGAAAGTAGCATACTATTAGTTTATTTAAGTTGTGTTGTGAAGATGGTGTATTGCAGTCATTTTACGATATTTGAGATCTAGAGCTTCTTAAAAACACCGTAGACATCAGAATTGCCAAAGACCTTGGTATCACTGAACGCAGCTGCAAAAAGGCTTGTTTTTCACTCGCAAACAAAATGTGTAAATGAAAAAGATCGTGCACAAATTTCTTGCAAATGCAAAAAAGCTATGATACCGTGTGGAAGTGAATGTCATCCAAACCTATATGCACGAATGTAACTAGCGATGAAAACTAACTATGGCATCAATACTTTTTTTACGTAGTTTTTTGGATTATAAAATTTAAAAAAATTGTCATGTTTTAAACCATCACTGTTTTTTTAGATAAAGTTTTTGTATTATTGAAACGTTTATAAATAATGTAATTTGAAAAAATACATATACCTATATGGTCCAAATACTCATATGGTCCGGCCCGTTAATAACCAAACGAGTATTATACTCATATGGTCCGACCATACGCGTACGGTCGGACCATACGCGTATGGTCGGACCATGTGAGTATACGCATACGGTCATGACCATACGCGTATGGTCCAAATACTCATATGGTCCGGAACATTTACATACTTCTTGCTTAAGAATATATATATGTTTATGTTTTTTGAGTTATGGGAAAAGTTAAAGAGGGTGTTAGCAGTAGTGTTGGTAGGGTGCCTTGGTCATCTTTTTCTGTATTCTTTATCTTTAATACAATTTTTCACTGTTCAATGCTATATCCTAACATTGTGCATTTACTGAGCACAGCTGTTTTGTGCTGTATTGCCATTAAGCACAGCAGAGGTAGAAAGGTGAAACTGGTAAAGTGTGTCAGACCATAGAAATCGAATGAAGCAGGTCACTTTTCAAAACATACTGCATATAAAGCTCAACTGTGCAAAGCAATGATCTAAAAACTTTTGTGACAAGCTGCTTGACAAGTTTTTCAGCCTAAAAAGTAGAAAGATAGAGTTCTATATGGGCTAATGATGTTGTTCTTGTATAACCAGTGATTTCAAAGAATAAACACAATGTTTGATTAATATCTTTATTAAAACATGCCCTTTTCATATTATCATATCACGTGTTAAATGCCCTTTTTCAGGATTGGCACCCTGCCCTTTTGAAATCCTAGCTGGAACATTGCCAAAGAAAGAGCAGAAAACAGACAATGGCAACCAATGAGTCTTCAATTTAGCGAAAAAATCCAGCACCCCGAATTGTGCTTCAGCTGGCCCCTAAACAAAATTGTGTCCAATTATCACTGAACCTCATACCAAACTCCGAAATATATAAATGAACTAAAATTAAAAATCATACAAGACAAACAAAGTCCAGAGGCTCCTGACCCAGTGAATTTTAAAATTCACAGAGAAAAATAGCTCTTGCATTTATTCAATTGGACAGGTGAATTTACAAAAGTTTAAATACCTTGACCAGATAGAGATGACACTGTGGAAAATTAGTCTGTTGTTATTTATGTATTATTGTCATTTTGTTTATTTTCTTTGGTTACATCTTCTGACATCAGACTCGGACTTCTCTTGAATTGAATTTTAATGTACGTATTGTTATGCGTTTACTTTTCTACATTGGCTAGAGGTATAGGGGGAGGGTTGACATGTTTAACCCCGCCACATTTTTGCGCCTGTCCCAAGTTAGGAGCCTCTGGCCTTTGTTAGTCTTGTATTATTTTAATTTTAGTTTCTTGTGTACAATTTGGAAATTAGTATGCATATGGCGTTCATTATCACTGAACTAGTATATATTTGTTTAGGGGCCAGTTGAAGGTCGCCTCCGGGTGTGGGAATTTCTCGCTACATTGAAGACCTGTTGGTGACCTTCTGCTGTTGTTTTTTCCTATGGTCGGGTTGTTGTCTCTTTGGCACATTCCCCATTTCCATTCTCAATTTTATAAGATATAACAAAACAAGAATGTGTCCATAGTACACGAATGCCCCACTCGCATAATCATTTTCTATGTTCAGTGGACCGTGAAATTGGGGTCAAAAGTCTAATTTGGCAATTAAATTAGAAAGATCATATCATAGGGAACATGTTTACTAAGTTTGAAGTTGATTGGACTTCAACTTCATCAAAAACTACCTTGACCAAAAACTTTAACCTGAAAGAACGAACGAATGGACGGAAGGACGGACGTACGGACGGACGTACGGACGGACAGACCAGAAAACATAATGCCCCTCTACTATCGTAGGTAGGGCATAAAAAATCTATTAAACTACCTGTATATAAGTAATTCTAAATTATTTTACATCACACTCAATCAGTAACATCTTTTATAGTGTTTTTTTTTAACTAATGTGCAGGTATTTGACTACCTCCATTCTAAATGCACTACACCTGAAATCCCTATTATTTCTGATGAAAAATTCAGTGAACGATAGAGGAAAGAAATCTTTATAACTTTGCAGTTCAATGGCTACAATCCTGAAAGATGTTTAGAAAAGATTTTTTGTGGCAGTCAGATTTTTCTTCGGTAATGCCTGGACTCATATGAAAATCTCAGCACATTGAATTGATTGTATGGATAATTCTGAATCTTCTGAAAACCAGGTTGATCTTAAGTATCCTTACAAAGAGTAATGGTCTTTGGAAGTCAACAAATTGTTATTAGCATTTCAGACATGAAAAGTGATAAGGTTGGTGACTTGAAAAACAGAATACAGATCATTTGCTGAAATCCAGAATTATCTTATTACTAAGTTGAAAAATAATGAAAAATAGGCCTATTAAGTAGGTAATAAAAAATCTGGTCCTTGGACTTAATAAACATCTGCAAACAAAATGTAAAATTAGCATTAGATATATAATATAAGTGTATCACTATGTTAATATATTTATGAAGCAGTTGTATGATTATAATAAGCTAACACTGCTACTAAGTAAACTGGTATATTGGTTTGCTCTTTGTGATAATTCACAGTATTAAGCAGTATTAATAAACCCTTTATGAGGGTTATCATACTTTATAAAGGACATTTAAGCCAAGATATATAATTCTATGGAACCCCACAGCTGTCTTATGTGGTACTCTGATATTACGATATGCTGTATTAATTTTCAATTTTAAGTTAAAATTCAAGTCATAATTAAAATTATAGTTCGAGTTAGCATTGAGTTTTGAGTTGAACTTCGAGTTTGAGTTACCTTTTGAGGTAGAATTCAAGTTGGACTTCTAATTTGAGTCTCACTAATAGATTAAGATTTGGAGTTGAAACTGGAGTTATCTAATGTGAGTTCATATTAAAATTATCTATCGCGGAATGAGGGCTTTTTCTAGGGCTTCCGTATAAGAGTTAAAGGGTATGCATACAAAAGATACAAAACATCACATAGAAATAGAAATATAGTTAGATCTGGTGTTTTGCCACTGAGACAACAATCCACCAGAGTTTAAATACAGTGGATGTAAGCCGAAATTATAGGCACCCATTTAACAAATAACTAAACAACTTACGAAAAACAAATATGACACACATGAAACCAAACAATATCCAACATCAGTTTTACCTTATTAGTAGTATCTTGATATTCATCTTTTGGAGAATAATGTAGAGATTGAATATGATTTGATCTTTCTAACGAGTGTTCAGATCTTTTATATGTCAGATCTTTTTGTTTCTCTGATCTGGTTGGTGATGGTGGTCTGCATTTTGATTGCTCTGACCTTGATGATGAAAGCACAGATTTTTTGTTCATATGTTTATCTGACATCTCAGATAAATCTGTATCTATATCAACATTAGGTAATACCTAAAAAGAAGTTAAAATATTGCATGATAATAAACAAATCAATCTGCTACACTTTCAAGGATTTGTCAATGACTTTTCAAATAAATATTAGGTAAAGCAATAAAAGTACCTTAAAATTCAACATGTGTATCATTCTGACAAAATCCATGAATCCTGAAAGTTTTTCAACAGATTTTTTTTTTTAAACTTTTTTTCTTGATTTTAAGGGGATAAAAAGGGGGTGAGGACTATACTCAACTGAGTACCATAAAAGGCCAAATATGATAAGGCAATGTCAAATGGTAGCTAGTGAAGTATAGACATAGGATCTTGTATGTATTATAAACATGCTGCAGAATGGGGATGGACTCATGACAATCTATATTCCTTGTTAAAACTTATCATGTTCTGATCAGGAAAAACACTTAATTCTACCCTAATAAGTGTCTAATGTTATGAACATGGAATTGAACAATAATATTATTTTCATTTTACATAAATGTTTGCTATCAATATGCTGTTAAGAACCAAGACTTGTCCACATAAAATGTCAATTTTTTTCTCTTACATAATCGAGCATTTTTCATGCAAGTTTTGTGTATATGCAGTCATTTCAAGTATTGCACGCATCAAAAATGAGAACCAAAAACTGAAAAATTTCCTTAAGATGACCAATTAAGGGGCAGCAACCCAATAACAGGTTGCCTGATTTGTCTGAAAATTTCAGGGCAGACAGATCTTGGCAAAATGAACAGTTTTACCCCTGTCAGATTTGCTCTAAATGCTATAGTTTCAGAGATATAAGCCAACCCAACCCCCATGTTCATTTTTAGCCATAGTGCCCATTTTATTTTGTGCTATTGCAAACAGTATAAAAGACCTTAACACAAAACTTTAATTACAACCACTGAACCATGAAAATAAGGTCAACGTCAGATGACACCTACCAGTTAGACATGCACACCTTACAACCCTTCCATACACCAAATATACTAGACCTATTGCTTATAGTATCTGAGATATTGACTTGACCACCAAAACTTAACCTTGTTCACAAATCTCTGAGATGAGGTCTAGGTTAAGTGAAAACTATTTGGCAGGTATGAGGACCTTGCAAGGTAAGCACATAACATATATAGTTATCCTATTATTCATAATAAGAGAGAAATTGAAATTACAAAACATCTTAACTTTTTTTTCAAGTAGTCACTGAACCAAGAAAATTAGGTTAATGACAAGAAACATATGAAAGATGGAAACTTAATAACATAAATCATCTATATACAAAGTATGAAGCATCCAGGTCTTCTGAAATATAAAGCTTTAAAGAAGTTAGTTAACTCTGCCATCAAATTACTATCCCTATGTCAAGCTTTCTGCAACAAAAGTTGCAGGCTTGACAAAAATCACTATCAGATTGAATTCAATTGTTGTTACATAACAATTCAAAATAAAATGCATTGATTGATCATCAAAACGTCATTAATATTCAATTAAAGGATCTGTTAAAACTGTAGCATGCATCCTTATTTCACTAAATAAAGGAAAGCTCGAAAAAATCAAAGTACTGAAGTACTGAACATCTGATGACTGCAGGTTCTTGTATATGGTCCGACAAGCACTTGTCGGAGTAAATAAAATCACATCTCTATACCTGAAAGTTAGGTTAATGTAGATATAATTTTTTTCTGAGACAAGATAAGGCGTGGATGATAAATAAATGACAGGGAATTCAACTTCACCATAAAGACTATTATATTGTAGTGATATAAATCAGTATACTCTGGCTTATTGTTATATATTATATTAATATTTGTATATTATAGTTACATGTATATATAATTTTCATGCATTTGTATATCATTCTATTCTACTATATTAATAATAGCGCATTGCAAGTACATGGTGGACACTCTTCTGTAATAATTCCATTTTTCTAATAGAATGGATTTGAGAAAGCATTTATATTTTCCTGCAAATAATGTTTAAGCTCCCATGCAGAGTTATTGTTCCTTAAGATTGCAAAAGTTCTTGAGATATTCTTCAGCATGTATGGAGCCTCTGGCCTTTGTTAGTCTTGTATTATTTTAATTTTAGTTTCTTGTGTACAATTTGGAAATTAGTATGGCGTTCATTATCACTGGACTAGTATATATTTGTTTAGGGGCCAGCTGAAGAACGCCTCCGGGTGCGGGAATTTCTCGCTACATTGAAGACCTGTTGGTGACCCTCTGCTGTTGTTTTTTATTTGGGCGGGTTGTTGTCTCTTTGACACATTCCCCATTTCCATTCTCAATTTTATGTGCATAGATATTAATGACTTTTTACTTATATGAATTATAGAATATACATATAACAAAACATTTTAATATTATTAATTTGTCTTCTTTAAAAAGTATTTGATGAGTATTCATATTGAAAAAATGAATTTATAATAAGCAATAAAGAATGTTATTTTGCACTTGATGATTTCTCATCATGTTTTTAGATCAGTTAAAAATTGCCAACTTTTTACCTGTTTTGTAAGTTCTTGTGCTCTCTTCTGAATATTTATATTTTCTGCTGGAACTGTAATTAGAGCAGTATTTTTCTCAGCTGTGACCGGAATTTTTGACACAGGAGTGGATGTAATTGGACCCCTTTGTGGTGTCATGGTAACTGGAGCTGTTAATCCTCCTTCCATCCTAGGTTCACCAAGTGGTATTGCCATTTGAATAAGACTTCCAGGAATAGGCCCTAAAAAGAAAGAATGTTGGTTCTTTGTATTACAAATTTGACCAACATATTCACAGCAGAAATTTTGAAATTTGAAAGTTAAGAACCTCAGTTCTCCCCCTAGAAAGCAACAGTCATCCATTGTTCAATAAAGAGATCTCATGATTTACATCACTATTTTACTCTCTAGCATGTTGTGAAATCTATTCAGATTGTCATGAACATTTCTATTGTTAAAATTTTCATTTCAAAAATTTTACAGAAATCTAAACCTTCACTACACACTTAAAAGGAGTATGGCCACGAAATGCCGATATTGGCCCTGTGAGGTGACAAAAAATAAAAAGTGAAATAAGGTTGATCCTTTATAGCTAAAACATATCTATGTATATTGTTATTTTCTATTATAGTAAAAAAACATATTATTGTGACGTCATCAATGTGACGTAATACCCGAAATCGAACCAGAACGCTCAAAATGTCCAAATTTTTAATGAATTTCACACTTCCTGGTTGAAATTCGCATTGGCCAGAAGCCTTGACCAAAATAATGTTACTCTCATTTTGATTGTTTGAAATTTTGACGCAGTTTACAACAATATTTAGCGTGGTCCAGGCCTGTGGCCACATCGAAAATCTAACTTTTGCTAACAATCAAATCCCGATTCAACGCCACCATTTCCGAGGTACGATACATTCATGACATTTTCTGACGAAGAACTGTACCAAGAACTTGTAAAATATTGCTATAAATGTGATACGTACAAATAAATTCTAATTGGATGAAATAAATATTATGAATTTGTAAATTATTTTTACGATTAATTCCACGGTATGTGTAATATCTAGCCCGTTCGAACTACTTACTATGCATAATTATATAGATAGTTGAATGAAAATTAGGCTTTTCTCCGTAACATTCTACAGTCAGCAGATCGATATGGTGCCAACTTTAGAATTTAATACAAATATCCTTTTTATAGATGGATTCTACACATATTTAATAATTTTGTTTTATAAAGACGAAATCGTCGAAATAACTTTCATGGAATGTAATCTCATGTTGACGTTTTGATGAAGTGCTTTCTTTCACGTCCGCATTTTTTTATCGAGTATGGCATGCCAAGTTAACATTTGTCTTGCATAAATACTACGGATGTTGAAAACAAATAACAGCAAAATTAACAATAATATACATTGAAAATCGTTTGACAAAACACGTTAGAAATCATGTGAGAGTTGGTATATCATATTGCAAAGTGGTTGAAAAAGCTTTTCAATATATTTTTTTTCATGAAGATAAAATAACGAGGCCTTGAGAGGAGGGCATGGTGTATACTAGCCGTGACATTCAACCAGAACAAATATTTGAAAACTGAAATAAAGATGAAACAAAACTATGATACAGCTTGTGTAACTCCAAATAAATATCTGATAGTCATGCGGGATAGCACGTAAAATTGGTCATCAAAATGCATACAAAGATAAATGTTTATCTGGTCCCTTTTTGGTGGTCTCTTTTAAGTTTGGGTGAGATTACTTCAAGCGACCATGCCTACTTTGAATAAATTATCTATGAGATATTTTTATATTTCCTGTTTTTGTGGAGGCCCGAGCTTCGTGTTGAATCTGTTTTTATTTATATTTTGTTATTGTTGTTTTTCCTTTTGTCGCTTCTATATATATTTATGGTGTTGTATAATTTTATTGGTCTTATGATTCTTTATTACGCCCCTCCTTTTCTCTTAATTATTATCCATGACAACAAATGCAATTTTTGGTTTCTGTGTGAAATAAATTCTGTAAATTGGTCTCTGTCATAAATATGCATGAAATATTTGCCACTAGACGTTCGCAAAACAACTATCAATCATAGCTCAGCTAAAGCTAAAAGTACTATAATGAATTTATACATATTTTTAGAGATAATTCACTTTTTTGGTAAAACGAAAATAAAAGAATATCAAAGAAAACCACCATTTTATTTAAATGTGTTGTTTGTCTCATGATTATGAATGACTATTTAATGTCCAGCGCAACGTTAAATGCATATTCCGGTTGAGATCATGTTAATTTGCACACATTGGCTACTATATGTATATTCATAATATGGACATCACACATGGCGTCAAGAATTTAGGAGCGTCTCTTGAAGACGCATCATGCCGTAGACGAAAGTGACAATGAGTGTAGATTAAGACTAGAATATTAATTTGATCATTGTTAGGTTACTGTCAGATTGGCGTTTACCTGAGAAAAAGTTCACAGTATGTTAATTATAGTTATAGATAATATATTACTTGAATAAACGCAGCTTAGTTACATACAATTATGTTGCTACAATCAACGCCAAATTAAATAAAACCTGATATTCATGGATTTTTATTACCTTTAAAATTAATCCATGCACGTCATTTGGTATCTGGTTGAAATTAGTCTTTTTTGTAATAATATCAGATCTTATTATTTTCATACGGATTGAGGCAAGAATCTGTTAATTTTGACCACATGATAATAAGAATAATAACTAAAACACTCAAACTTTTTTCCAGATAAGAATTATAGTTGTATGTGGAATACTGGGAATACTGAAACACTTTCAACACGAGTAAAACGAGTTAAGATTACAAGATAAAATCTAATTAAGAATAAATTGACAATGCAGTAACAGTATTTCAGTCTGAAACTTAAAGGGGCATTAGCTGTCGATCATATTCCCCGATTTCTCACAATTTCTCCTATTCGACTAATAACATACTAAAACGTACATCCAAATTAAAAAAAAAAACATAAAATAAACAATTTACGATGCATAGAGTCGATAGATATAGTTAGATATGGTGTGAGTGCCAATGAAACAACTCTCCATTCAAAAAACAATTTATAAAAGTAACTCATTATAGGTCAATGTACGGCCTTCAACACGGAGCCTTGGCTCACACCGAACAACAGGCTATAAAGGACCCAAAAATTGATAGTGTAAAACCATTTATGCTGAGTTCACACGTTATTCGAATTCGATTCGCATTAACTAATTCGAATTAGTTTAATTTGCATTCGAAACGTTTTACGTCCTCACGTCAATTCTAATTCGAATTGCAATGAGCGTCAAATTCGCTAAACTGTTCAGACGACGTTAACTTTTATTTCCTATTAACAAAAGCGTTTTTTTAATGCGAATTGGATAATTCGAATTAGCCTATTCGAATTAAAAAATAAAAGAAGAGTGTTTGAACGTTATTAGCGAATTCGATTCGAATTCAATTCGAATTATTGCGAACCCTATGATAGTTTTCCATAGATTCACCTGCAAGTTACCTGTCCATTTAAACTTTTGTAAGTTCTATTGTCCCATCTAACAAATACAACAGGTATTGTTCTCTGTATAGTTCATTCACCAGGACCTTTAAATTTCTTCTAGGAGAAATATATCACTCATTGATTAATTTACCTGACCAAAAAATTATCTGTTTTTTTATTGAAATACTTCTATAAACTCACATAAACTGTATGCAATATTGTATTTGTTCAATATATCATTAATATATTTTCAATCTGTTCAATATAAAATCTGATTTAATAATAAAAAGTTTATTTTAGACACATTTTTTAGTATTTTCCAATGAATTTGCATGTTTTTGTTGTTTATTGTTTGTAATTTATAGACTATGTTTATGAAGGAAGACCTTAATTTAAAAATAATAATATTAAAATTTTTATTTATCAAACACACAAAAATATTTATTGAATATTTGATCAGAAATCAACTTTAATTTTTAAATCATTATTAATATTGAACACATTAAAAACGAGTTTTTGGTATTGAATTAATACAACACCACATGCAGTTTTGTGGGTCCTTTCTTAGTATTGGTAGAAGTATTTTTTCATCATTGACAGTTCAATTTTTTGTTCAGGTAAATTAATCAATGAGTGATATATTTCTCCTAGAAGAAATTTAAAGGTCCTGGTGAATAAACTATACAGAGAACAATACCTGTTGTATTTGTTAGATGGGACAATAGAACTTACAAAAGTTTAAATGGACAGGTAACTTGCAGGTGAATCTATGGAAAACTATCATAGGGTTCGCTATAAATGTACATGTGAACAAGGCATTAAACGGGAAAACCAACGGTCTAATCTATAGTATGAATCAGCATTTCATGTTTATTTTAGTCTAGACGCAATCTAATAATCATCAAGTCGAACTTCCGAAGACTGCCGACGGTCATATAACAAGATAAAACATAGATATAGATAGATATCGAGCTCATGCAATTGGATTTTTTCTAGGTCTGTTTGATTCTATATTGTAGGTTTAACGGTATAAGAATGAGTTTTTGTAGATCGATTCAGTGAACCAAATTGTTTCTCCTTGTTTCACTTCCAATGTAAATGTTCTTTTTCTTTTAATTTCTGAACACGTCTAGTTTATGCGTAACCCATCTCCAGTTTAGTTATTCAACTGACATTCACATGAATACGAATTTAATGCCGAATTATCCACTTGCAAGTGAATAATTTACTGGCGACATTTCTTTGCTTATGTTGACAAAACTGATGCAAAATGGCTGCTAAACGTGAATTATCATTCCATTATTTCACTTTCATTAATGACCGAACAAAAACTGATTTGTTTTTCTATATCTCGTTGTTAATGCCCTTTAACTATACCACTTATATTAAAATAATAAAAAAAGTATTAGATCTTTTAAAACGTAATTGATAGAAACATGCAAAAGTCGGGTAGATTTAATTGAAAATAGCTGAATTGCTTAATGAAATCGTCAATAATAGACAACTGAAAATGAGCATTCTATAGTGGCAGTGGCTAATTTTGATTTAAAAAATATCTTAATTAAAACGAGCAAAATAGCATATTGCGATAGCAATGGCACCTGCAATATAGTTAAGTTGTTATGTTGCCGGTTCTTTGTAAAAAATGAATGTTAACTAAAAGTACTACGAAAATAAGCATTGTCATAAAAGAATTAAATTATTACTAGTATTCGTCATTTAAGTGAAGAAGATAAGTGTTACAATATTTGAGATGCATATAAACGTTTTAAAACATTTATTATGAGTAAAAATTTTGAAAAAAAAAGGAATAAAAATAAAAACTATTGTAGATCAATTTGGAAGCAATGAAATTATATTAAAAATATGTAGTTGAAATTATTTCTAAAATCATTTAAATGCTACAGGTATGCATAAAAATGAAATCTCAGATTTTTAAAATATGCTTTAAAACAATTGAAACATAAAAATCATAAAGCATATAGATCTGGAAAAATAGCCACTGCCTTTGAACTATTACTTTGTCTAGCAAAAAAGTTTTTGGAAACTATAAAAAGGATTCATCGAACTATTTGAAGCAATTATATTTCATTTTCACAGGTGACTAAATATTTCTTTCACTTCAGTTTAGGTACAAATGGAGAGAGCAGTACTATATAATGTCAGTAATGTATAAATGGCAGTATATAAAGAATCTAGCGTTCTTTCAAATGTTTGATTCTAAATATTTATTTGAGAGTAAAAATTAAAAAAAAAACACGGTATGATCGCCAATGAGACAACTCCTCATAAGACCAAATAACACAGAAATTAACAGTATAGGTCACCGTATAGCCTTCAGCAATAAGCAAAGCCAATACTGCATAGTATTGCCACGAAATTACAATTGCAATACAGAAAACTAACGGTCTTATTTACTAGAATTAATTGCATAACAGTGTGGTCGACAGTAAAACGTTTGTAGGTTGTAACTTGTTTGTCAACGGCTATGATTTTATGCTCATCCAGTCTGTCAGAGGCCTTCCAGTGGGGATTGAAATATTCACTTGTTACACATTCCGATACATAAAATGAAACTTTCTTTTTACAAAGCTTGAAAGGAATTTGTTTTAAATATTTATTATAATCATCACATACAACCGTGTCATTTATAAGAATAATAATGTTCAGAGATGATATTATTTAATAATAATAAAAAAAATAGGTTTATCCATTGTAAAAAAAACTATTAAGTTGATGGGGTTAATTCACAAAATATCTCATTCGATTAAGAGCACAACTACTTCTACGGTGTGATCATTTAAGAATGGCCTACTATTTATTCAATGCGTATACATGTGGGTTTTGTTTGTGAAGAGTTCTGGATAATTAAAAAATCATTTGATTTCTTTGTTTAATACCATAAAACGATTCATTCTTTCAGATATTTGTCACTTTGCCTTATCTTCAAGTCCAACACAATTTCTCACGTTTCTTACAAAACTTATATTCTTGTGATGTATTCTTTTGTTGGAAAAAAAATGTATTGATATAGATAGATATAGGAAGATGTGGTATGAGTGCCAATGAGACAACTCTCCTTCCAAGTAATAATTCATAAAAGTAAACCATTATAGGTCAAGGTACGACCTGCAACATAAAACCTTGGCTCACACTGAACAGCAAGTTATAGAGGGCCCCAAAACTACTAGTGTAAAACCATTCAAATGGGAAAACCAACGAGAAACGAAAAACACATATGAACTACATAAACAGACGACATCATGCATTGTAACTTTTAAAGCCAATTAAGTGAAAAAAATAATCTGAAAGAACGTGCGATATCATATTAGGAAAATTGATGGTCAAACCATAACAAAAAATCAAGTAAAGAATTTTAAGTATTCAACCTTTATAGCTTGCTGTTCGGTGTGAGCCAAGACTCCGTGTTGAAGGCCATTTTTATTTATTTTCAAATTACAAAGGTTATTCCTGATTAGTATTTTTAATTATTTTATTTAGGCGTTTAGAACCTTTGGTGACCTCACAGTTTAAATTTCTATGATAAGTACGTCGTGAGCAGTGGGCATTACAGACGAACGTTCACCTAATTTTCCCCAGTCAATGAATGGCCATAGCTACACTGTTATGAATTTCATTCTAAGTATTTATAAAACAATGAACGAAAAACAAATAACACAGCAAGCATGACTTGTATTCTTCTGGAATGAGAATGATGTTTATGAGTGCATGTGTGGTTCTAGTGTCTGATGACTTATATACAAATATAATGTGTTATATGATTATGCAGTACATGCACATGAAATTGTATGTACTGTCTTTAAACAATTTCTTTCTTAACTGTCTTTTTATCCTTTACTTCTGTATTTGAAAATACACATTTTTGTGTGTAAGTAAATCACGGCTTTTCCATATATACAAATAAGATGTTGTGGTGTGATCAACTATCTTCATACATTTTTTCGATTGTACATCGCTCGCCAAGATATTTTACAGCTTTCAATCTAATTTCATTCTGACAAAAAAAATCATTTATGACTTTTAATTTAATCTATGCTATGAAATATGTTTGTTTACGTGGTCTCTGCGATTTATATTTTGTGAATATCAATGCAGAAAACGAGTATACGGGCCACTTATACAACATTTAAGTGAAGCGCTTACGTGCAGCTTAAACCTTTTAAATACTAGTAAGTTTCTGTTGATATAGTTAAAAAAAACACCAATAAATATGGACGAGATTCAAGGAATATTTTGTACAAAAGTTCTTGTGGTGAAATGTTAAAAAAAAGATAGAAATCAATTTTAACGTTACGCACAAAATGGCTAAAATGCTATTGAACCTTAGTCTTTTCTGACGCCCTGGACAATTATCCAACCACAGCTACAAGTCTAATGGTTATCATTTTGTGAACTACACTAGTAAGTGATCATTCTGCAGTTATTTCGTAAATTTCTGAGACAGGGCCGTTTTTAACCCTTCGTGGCCATACTCCTTTAAATATTTAAGTATGGTGATGTGAGATAACAATAATCAAAATAACTAGAGGCTCTTACGTGTTGCTCACCTTGGTCTATGTGCATATTGAACAAAGGAAACACATACATTATAGACAAGAATAGATTTCATGACAAAATTCTCTGTTTTGGTGATGATGACTTGTTTGTAGATCTTACGTATTTACTGACCATTCTTGCTATTTACAATTATCTATTTCTATAATGAAATTGGCCCATCAGTTTCAGAAGGAAAGATTTTGTAAAATTTTCAAAAAAATAGAAAAAATTGTGAAAATTGGTCAAAAATTGACTAAAAAGGGCAATTACTCTTAATGGGGTAAATTGACTATTTTGGTCAAGTTGACATATTTGTAGATCTTTGGCAGTTGATTGAAAATGACACAATTGCTAAAGATCTATATTTCTTAGACCACCTTTAATTGCTTATTGGAAGCACAAGAACATTATAGAAGTACCTGACCAGCCACTGTAAACAATAACAGTACTCTGAGTAATAGTAAAATTAAATAAGAAAGGACATAAAAATAATCTAGTTTGTACAAATTCACCAGGTGTAGTGCCCCCAAAATGTAACCGCATTTGATATTTTACAGGAGAGAAACACATTGATAACAATTAAAAAGTAATTATAATCAAATTTTTAGTAATTTTAGTAAATGAAAATAAATTAGACTATGGCACCTGACCAGGATGAACTGCCTTGGTGGAACTTGACCTAAATGATATCCGAAACACCAGGTGTAATATCATCAAATAAAAGAAATTCATAGAGACCAGTTGATTACCACAGGTCATTTACGTTGGGAGGTCAAATCTGGTTTCGACAGTTAAAGATAATATATTATATATAAATATACTAAATAAATAAGTGATTTGGAAAATACGCTGAAGGTATAAAAAGTCATGAGAATTCCGAATGCAATAAGGTTATATCCGGGCACTCTGGTTCTAAACCTTGGTTCTATCTGGGTTGTTTGGTTCTGAACCTTGGTTCTATCCGGGTTCTTTGGTTCGAAACCATGGTAACTGGTTCAACATCCAGGTTTTTTGGTTATAGCAACCCGACTTCTTGGTTCCATCTGGGTTCTATTCTAGATTATTCTAATGTCCCCGTTGAACTTGGAGAAGATAACCACAAGTATTCGAATAAAAAGATAAAGTAGGTTAAAGACGCTAAAACTGTTTTATAACATTAAACATTTCAGGATCGACGGTAAAAGAAGCTGTAAGGTATTTATTTTCTTGTTCTAATAATTTTGATTAGGAATCTAGATAAAAATATAGCATCGCTTAGATTTAAAAAAAAAAACCGAAATATACATTATATCGAACATCTTTTTATTTAATTCAGTCATTCTGTTTTAATTTATTTCCCTTTACTCATTCCTTATTTCTGTTAATATTTCTAGAAGTTTTAAAACAACAAAACTAGGACCTGTCGTTCAATTGGCCAACGATATATGCATCTAGCTACTTGACGACTTGCATATAATTATATTTGATTGCACAATTAAAGTAAGAATGAATTTTATTTAATAGCTGATTTGTAATAATGTCAGATTTGATAGAAATATGTGTGAAGTATATGTAACAAATCGTTTTGTTCAAAACGGAATGTTACAAGACATATACAAAGAAAGTGGTGATCAGTTTAAGTTTGTTAGCTCTATTTAATTAAAAAAACAGTTATAAAATATTACAAAAATGTATATGTACAATAAAGGAGTATGTCCAGTAAGGGCCTATTTTGGCCTCAAATTTCAGGTTCATCTAACGAAAGATTTGGGACACTTTTTAAACACTTAAGTGTCTATTTCAATTGATTCGATTAATTTATGTGAAAGATTTTAACTGATTCAGTCATTACCAACGCTCCAATCCAAGCTTAAATATGAAAAATCTATCAAATATGCCAAAAAAATGTCACTTTTCAGATGGTTTTTGTCAAAAATGATAGTGGCCGCATTCGTGTTCATCCTCAATCTTTATATATGTTATGTAATATCATCAAATACAACTAACATTTCAATATTATGAATGAACACGAATGTGGCCACTTTCATTTAGGATGAAAACCGCCAAAAAAAAAAAACTAAAATGCTAAAACTGTGAAGATTTCAGTAATTTAGCATGACTCAATGATGCTAGTACTCGATATATGTGCATTTTATTGTCAAAAACAGCCCATATTTATGAAGCAGAAGCATTCTTCTTTCCAATAAATAGCTAAAAGATTACATTTTCACAATTTTGTAAAACTGCTATATCTTGGGGCCAAAAAGGGGTCTTACTGAACCTACTCCTTTGTCAAATTTGATACTATTTGTGAAAGGCATGCATATAATCATTATATGCCCAAAATAATCAAATCAAAATTAAGATTAAGAACTCTCCACAAAAGACTAGATGACACAGAAATTAACAGCTATAAGTCACCCTACGGCCTTCAACAATGATTAAAGTCCATACCACATAGTCAGCTATAAAAGGCATCGAAATGACGATGTAAAACAATTCAAACGAGAAAAGAAACGGACAAATTTATGTACAAAAAATGAACAAAAACAAATATGTAACACATAAACAAACGACAATTCACAGTTTCCTGACTTGGGACAGGCACATACAAACAGAATGAGGCAGATTAAACATGCTAGCGGGATCCCCACCCTCCACCTAATGTGGCATGAGTGCCAAAGAAGAACTCTCCACAAGAGACCAGATGACACAGAAATTAACAACTATATGTCCCCATACGGCCTTCAGCAATGAGCACATAGATATAGGAAGATGTGGTATGAGTGCCAATGAGACAACTCTCCATCCAAATAACAATTCATAAAAGTAAACCATTATAGGTCAATGTACGGCCTTCAACACGGAGCCTTGGCTCACACCGAACCACAAGATATAAAGGGCCCCAAAATTACTAGTGTAAAACCATTCAAACGGGAAAACCAATGGTCTAATCCATATAAGAAACGAGAAACACCTATAAATTACATAAATAAACGACAACTAATGTACATCAGATTCCTGACTTAGGACAGGTGCAAACATTTGCAGCGGGATGAAACAATAGTATATTAACATCACAATATAGAAAAACACACGATAAAATTCAAACGAGAAAAGAAACGGACAAATGTATAGGCTCCTGATTTGCGACAGGCAGATGCATACTGAATAAGGCGGGGTTGAACATGTTAGCGGGGTCTCCATCATCTCCCTAACCTGGGACAATGCTTATTTCCACAAAAAAAAAAAAAAAAATTGAAATTTGGTAGCGTCACTTTTACCGTTCATGAGTTATCATGTTCCTTCAAAAACATAGAAAATGCTGAATTTTTCGTTTTCGTTCTTTTTAATAAGTTTGACTCAATCAAATGTTATGAACCTGATACATAATGCTTATTAGACGTGTTAGATAAATGAATACTTTTGACAAACAACTAACGAGACTCGAGAGACAAGAAACATTTTAAAGGGGTCTTCTCAAAAGATGTACGGTAGTGTTTTTTTTTTCTATTGATAACATAAATCATTATAATTCATTACGTTAACCTAATGGTCAGGTGATCTACCACCGCCTCCGAAAAAAACTAAAACTGATAAGAAAAAGGCAAAGAGAAAAAAGTCACGCACCACAGAACTTGTCCGGAAAAAAAACAGAACTTTGGCTTATGACCGATTCTTAAGGAAGTAAGTGCCAAATATTTAGAAGGCTTTTGGCATTAACTCAGAATCTGATTCTGATTCCAATTAAAACAAACAAAATATACTATTATATGACTCGTTTGTTTTTGCTTATATATCGCTATGTCATAAAAAAATTAACAGATACAATACAGACGTTCAAATTCATAATACATGTACCGGGTACTTTGAGTTTTTCTCTGAACTGCAAAACATTACTCGTCGAGTGAGGTAGCATGGACGGACCCTGGATGGGAATATTCTAGGAGTATAGTAAGAAATCAATCCCCCGTTTTTTCCATTTGCTTTTAAATTATTTAATTATATGAACGTTTAATGGTGTTCAAGGTTATGGATTCCTCTTATCAAATTGGTCTGATACGCACTTAGATAGCAATGATAAAAGTTATTATTGTAACGTGTAAATCAAGAATAATTATTTTATTTTTTTGAGATTGTCCCTAATTTAAATATCTCAACTGAAGACTTTAGACTCTCAATTGTCAACAATAGTCATTTATCTAACATGTCTATTACCCAATAACACAGATCTATCAAGTTCGATATTGGGTGGTGTTACTGTTCATGAGTTTTTAGATATAAGAAGTTGGTACTAGTTCTAATGATACAAATATCAACACGCAAGCTTAAGATAAGAAAAATGCTAAATCTGTTGTTTCTGTTTCTTTAACTTTAGTTTGCCTCAAAAAAATGTTTTGAAACTAATAACAAAATGCTTATGGTCACAAAATAGTCAAAATTACGTGAATCCTGCATCTATATGTGGAAGTTTACTTGTGGGTTTTTTTCACAAGCAGGGGCATCTGTGGCCCATACACATATTGTACATTTATTTCAGTAAACAGTTTATTTACTTCCTTTGGATTCTACTTCTATTAGAATTAACGTGCATATTTATTTTAGGATTGCGGTGCAGTTTTAGAACAGACTATGACCAGCATAAAAAAGTGTTTCACTAGATTGAGCTTACTATGTCTAAGTGTACTTTAAAGGTTCTTCGCACTGAGTTCAGTTTATTGATATGCGTGTACCTTCTGTGTGATTTTTCAAGATGCTTAAACATGCTTAGACTATCCATATCTACATGTCCATGAAATGAAATCCAAGGCAAAATGATTGAAACATTTTGAATTATCTATCACAACTGGCAGCAAATGGTGCTACTGAAGCAGTAAATGTTCTCTCTAATTTTTCACGGCAATTAAAAGATTTAGTTTTCATTTGATCAAAGCATTCTTCAATTCAAAAATTGAGAATTGAAATCTGAAATGTGTTAAAGAGACAGTAACATGACAACAGAGCAAAAAGCAGTCGAAGGTCACCAATGGGTTTTTAACAAAGTGAGAAAATCCCTCGCCCGGTTGCGGACTTCAGATGGCCCCTTAACAAAATGTGTACTAGTTCAAACTCCAATACATAAAACCGAACTGACAATTAAAAACATACAAGACTAACAAAAACCAGAGACTCCTGTCAAGGTAATCATACCAAGAGGCACACCAAATATGCATAGGTCAAGAATCAAAAAGTCATAGACTGGTCAAGAGTTCCATGACAAAAAAAAAACACAAAGCAGATTTTGAGGAAAGGGTCATCATGGTACACAAAACTAACAAATATATCTATATATCTAATATTATAGATATAAGAAGATGTCGTATGAGTGCAATCAGACAATTCTCCATATAATTCAAACAAAATATACAAGTTGTACAATGAGGGCAAAGGTCAAGCTCATATGAAGTTTCTCGTGCCACAAGACTCACCATCTTATGACAATACATCTTCTTGCTACATATTCAGAAGCAAGGTCAATTTAGAATTATACTTTTAGGTCAGGGTAATATACAAAGGAACACACTGTATCATGATGACACACCCAAAGTTCATAGGTCAAGAGTCAAAAAGTCATACGGTGACCTATAGTTGTTAATGTCTGTGTCATTTTGGTCTTTTGTCGATAGTTGTCTCATTGGCAATCATACCACATCTCCTTTTTTATATAGTCTGGTCAAGAGTTACATGACAAAAATTACACAAAGCAGTCCTGCACGAAAGTGCATCACGGTACACGTAACAATGTATATCATTTCATGATGCACTACACATGCCAAATACAGAAAACATGGGTCAGGGACAGAAACAGAAGACATACAACTAAACTCAATGGAACAGTTCTTGTATTGCAGGTCACTATATACAAGTGCCTTCAACATAGAACATAAACTCTCGCAACACTTCAAGGTTAAAACCGTCTTTCACAAAGTTTGAGCAGGACCTTTGCAACGATTATCTTACCATTGTTAATTGAAAATCGGGTCGTGCAGTTATGTCAATAAATTAAAACGGTAAGATAAGACATTAAAACACTTAAAACTAGGGTTTACCGTTAATTTCTAACCTTACCATGTGATAGCACTATGGTAAACTGATAGAAACACATGATGCAGTCATGACATTGAATATTTGCAATAGAGGTCAGTCATTTAAAAACGTATCAACCGTATCGTATACGTTGACGTATCCGCATCAGCAGATTATCAAAAATTATTATGTGATCCCGAGCTTAAGAACACCTTACGTTCGAATCAATCAAACATTCACTTTCAAAATTTGCAATAGTGGTGTTTTGTAAAAATAATAATAAGGGGGTCTATCAACTACTTTTACATGCCCTCAAAAAGGAGCCAATGTAGGGCAGGTACATGAATATCTTACACAATCCTTTAATAATCTAGTTAAAAAATATTTCAAGACATTTCAAGATCTTACATAAATAAACACACACAAAAAATCAAATGAACTACTTATATAAGGGGTAATAGAAACACGAGTTGTCTTCAGATGTCATACAAATACATGTACATTTAATAAAACAGTACTACTAGTATCACTCTATTTGTCAAATAACAATTTGGTTCTACTTGAGCACAAGTTAGCACACAAATAAACGATTTTACTGTATTCACTCCTATCATGCCTGTAAACTGTTCCAACTATCCGGAATATCTTTAAAAGTCGGATTACATGTTCCATAAAAACTCGATATTTCCTACTTGTTTTGTTATTTTTTGCATTAGAAATTAATCAGTTGCCCATTTGAGATAATAATAATAAAGATAATAACCCAAAACTGCAAAATTTTATTTAAAATTACTAATTTGGGGGCAGAAACCCAAAAAGGGATTGTCTGATTTGTCTGAAAATTTCAGGGCAGGTAGATCTTGATCTGATAAACAATTTCATCCCTTGTCAGATTCGCTCTAAATGCTTTGGTTTCAGAGATATAAGCCAAATTTTACATGTCACCCCTATGTACTATTTTTAGCCATGGTGGCCATCTTGGTTGGTTGGCCACACATTTTTAAAACTAGATACCCCAATGATGATTGTGGCCAAGTTTGGTTAAATTTGGCCCAGTAGTTTCACAGGAGAAGATTTTTTTAAAAGAATACTAAAATTTTTGAACTAGAGGCTCTCAAGAGCCTGTGTCGCTCACCTTGGTCTATGTGCATATTATACAATGGACACAGATAAATTCATGACAAAATTGTGTTTTGGTGATCATGATGTTTTTGTAGATCTTACTTTACTGGACATTCTTCTTGCTACAATTATCTCTATCTATACTGAACTTGGCCCAGTAATTACAGTGGAAAATATTTTCTAAAAATTTACAAAAATTTATGAAAATTGTTAAAAATTGACTAAAAAGGGCAATAACTCCTTAAGGGGTACAAACTAAAAATTTTGGTCATGTTGACTTATTTGTAGATCTTACTTTGCTGAACATTATTGCTGTTTACAGTTAATCTCTATCTATTATAATATTCAAGATAATAAGCAAAAACTGCAAAATTTCCATAAAATTACTAATTCAGGGGCAGCAACTCAACAACGGTTTGTCCGATTTGTCTGAAAATTTCAGGGCAGATAGAAATTGACCTGATAAACAATTTTACTCCGTGTCAGATTTGCTTTGGTTTTTGAGTTATAAGCCACAAAAAGCATTTTACCGCTATGCTCTATTTTTAGCCATGGCGGCCATCTCGGTTGGTTGGCCGGGTCACGCCACACATTTTTTAAACTAGATACCCCAATGATGATTGTGGCCAAGTTTGGTTAAATTTGGCCCAGTTGTTTCAGAGGAAAAGATTTTTGTAAAAGTTAAAAACGCTGGACGACGACAACGCCGGACGACGACAACGCCGGACGCTGGACGACGCCGGACGCCAACGCCAAATGATGGGAAAAGCTTACTTGGCCCTTGGGGCCAGGTGAGCTAAAAATGGACAATAACTGTGGTCTCAGACCAATTTACAGATTTAGAGTATAACAAGAATGTGTCCAAAGTACACTAGCACTATCATCTTCAATGAACCGTCAAATTGGGTAAAAAATAATTTGGCATTAAAATAAGAAAGATCATACATACCATAGTGAACATGTGTACTAATTTTCAAGTTAATTAAACATACCTGATGTAACATTGGTATTGACTGGTATATAAGTTCCATGTGTTGGATTGAAATAAAACTGCTTTATTCCAACAGATGTTTGTGACTTAGTTGACCTTACTGTATGTCCTAAAATAAATAATCAAAAAACAATTACCGGTACACACAAAATAATTACAGGTCCACAAAAAACAATTACAGTTTCACAAAAAATAATTACTGGTTCACAAAAAACAAAGGTAGTACACACAGGGATATGTTCAATCCTCTTTACTTGACAAGATTGAATTATATACTGTGGATTCATTTATGATCATGGATACCAATTTTTCATGGATTGAGGAAAAATTGTATGTTTGTGAATATTTAATTTCATGGTTTAGACGAGTTCTGCATACAAGCCTATATAAAATTTGTCATTTGTGGAACATTTAATTTCCTGGTTTACCTGCACCCACAAAATCCACGAAAATTGGTATCCAACAAATAATAATGAATCCACAGTAGTACACGGGAGGTATTCAATCCTCTTTACTTTACAAGATTTAATTATATATTGATACAGAAATAAAAGGAAATGTAAGGTTCACATCAATAAGACAGCAATGAGAACAAAAAAAATAGCCTAAAAAAAAACACATCATAAGGGCAAACATGCAGTCTTTGATAGAAGACACCTAAAACAACAAAACTTTAGAGGTTAACACATACAGTTATTTAACTTATCTTCCCTAAGGCCCTATAATCATACAAAAGCTCAAACTTGGTTTAAAATTATAAACAAATGCAAACAAGTACTGTGGATTAATTATTATTTGTTGGATACCAATTTTTGTGGGTTTTGTAGGTACAGGTGAACCACATATTCAAATGTTTAGCAAATAATATATTTTCAATAGGCTTTGTATACAGAGATTAGCAAAATCAAGAAAAGAAATATCCATGAATATGCTCGCTTTCAGCAGTCAATGATAATTTATACCCATGAATATAAATGAATCCACAGCACATAAAATATATTAGTTTAAAAGTCAAATGTATAATAATATAATGTTCAATACAAATGCATATAATTTTAGGAATGATAAACAAAATACTAATTATTTATATTAGACACTCGGGAGTTGATTCTCACTGCATAAAACCTGCCAACTAACTCCACCAATGAAAAGGAGATTAAATCACACTATGACTATCGCCAACCTTTAAAATAACACTATATTAACAAAAAAAATAAAAAATAAATGGGGAATGTGTCCATGGGACACAGATGTTTCCCCTGCTTGCATATAACATTATAAAAGAACAATACTCAAGAACAAAATTTAAAAAGACACAATTTTTACCGTCCTTGATCTGAGTTTTTGTGTTACATTAGGTTGATGTGGTTATACGCATTGTGTATTAGTTTTATTACATTACTTAAGGTTAACCAAAGTTAGAGAACAGAAACCAAATTCAACACACAGACAGATGGACAAGGTTAATACTTAATGCCCCCACCTTCCTACAATGTGGAGTACAGGTAATATCAAGCAAGCTTGCTAAATTTACATAATATTGGAAAAGCAACCAGTTGATGACATCATAATGTTTCCATGGAAAGACTTATTGCTTTTGTTCTATTTTATTTTCTTCTGCCACATTTTGTTCTTGTGCAATTTTGTGGTTTCTCAAGATGTCGCTTAGATTTTTCATATACCGGTGTGATATTGAACAGTTATTGCACTTTTGAAACTGACACTGCTTAAATGAACACTTTACTTTCTAAGAGTAATCTCCCCATACACTGGGGTCCACTACTCTTTCACAACTATAAAAGATTACGACAAAATTATTTCTCTTATTTGCTCATTGTATCCTCAGGATCTGCCTAACTGTTGACAGAAGCCATCCGGAAACTCCATATGAGATTTTTTTCCCTCTTATGCATTTGATATAAATG
This sequence comes from Mytilus galloprovincialis, assembly GCF_965363235.1. Lineage (NCBI taxonomy): Eukaryota > Metazoa > Mollusca > Bivalvia > Mytilida > Mytilidae > Mytilus > Mytilus galloprovincialis. Next base: position 89,629,864 of record NC_134840.1, read on the forward strand.
ATATGGATATGAACTCATAAACTGTAAGCCGCATAAACCTTGAGTCGGTTTATTTGAGGTCTTTGGGTCCCAACTTAGAAAATGAGGTCAAGGTCAAAGATCAAAGTCATGTTCTAATTTCCTGAAGTTCAAATGTTTACTTATTTATGACTACCTTTTGTATAAGTTATTCCTTTAGGATGTTCCACTTTCTGCTTTGTTTCAGTTTTGAAGTGAAGATAAGGGTCTTTGGCAGTTGTCCTTTTTCCTTGGAATCTCGTTCTTCCATACACTCTGTTCATAAAATCTTCATCTTCATTTAAACTCCTTGAATCCTAGAAATAACTTATGCTTAGTATGATAATGAAGTTGCAGAAAATTACCAAATTTATGTCTTATGCACTTTCGTGCATGCTTAGTTGACTTACTGCCTGTGAAATTTAACAACTCCATGTTTCAACAATTGCCGTGATTACGGGGACATCTTCTAGCTGTGTACTTGTTTTATAAAATTTGGTTCAGGCAAACTTAAGTTAGAGAACAAAACGAAAATTTAAGCAATTTTTCGATTTGTAAAGGATCATAACCTTAAAGCATTTAAAGTGACACCACCAAAATTCAAACTTGATATGTATTTTGTGGTAATATTAACAAACATTGTGCATAAGTGTCATAACATTTAATAGGGGCAAACTAAAGATAAATGTATTGATCAAAGTTGTACAATATTCAACAAGTCAAACTGAACTGCTATTAATAGCTGTTTATTAGCTGTTATTTACCAGTTCTTCATATTTTTAGAAGTCCTTTAGCTGTTCTAAGCATTCAATCTAATAACAGTTTAAAAAACTGCCACAATTCACCATTTCTTAGCAATCCGCTTAGCATTCATCTTAGCATTGGTCTTAGCATTCGTCTTAGCATTCATCTTAGCATTCCTCTTAGCAGTCGGGACAACAGTTTTGACAGCAGTTTGATAGCAGTTGACCTTTTAATCTTTGTTATAAAAATGCTTGGATCTGGCTATGTTTTCAGCTTGATAGTAAACATTTATTTGAAGATAATTTGATCATTTTCATATGTGCTTTTTGGCTCCATGTTCTGTGGAAATACTTGCTAGTGAAAAACTGTATGTTTTTGTCAAATGTTAGCTTAATTTTGGCTGAATTGAATACTTTTACACATCAGTAGTACAGTAAGTTGAAGTTTCAGTTAATGTGTATATTTTGAAATAACTTTTTAAGGGAAACAGAAATCATACAGAAAGCACAAAAAAGGGGGGATAGTTGTTTATTTAAATAGAATATCTGATATGTTGACAGGATTGTAATAGAATACTAGCACATATATACTTACAGTTCAAGATGTTATTTGAAAAGATAGATACAATTATTTTAATTATTTTGTTAAATAACAAATCCAATCATATTCAAGAGTTGAAAAAAGGGGGAGGAAATATTAGGTAAACCTAGGCCACAAATAGCTGATTGATTAATATTGTCCAAACAATCCATTTAATGAAATTAATTTAATATATAATTTTACCTAAGTTTGTTCAGGAAAAAAGAAACATAATATATTACAAGTATCAAGAATTTATTTGTTTATTAATTCCAAAAGAAAAAGAGCTAGGATATTACTGTTGTCTTTTTGTCTGCATTAACATGTTGAATATAATAAAAATAGTACATTTGGAATGTTCGGTAATATAATAAGGATAAAAATAATAAATTTTAATCTAAAAATCACTTAGTTGGTAGTAATTAGCCTCTTAGTAGTTAAATAGCTCTGAAATAAGTTGCTTTTTTAAAAGCCCTTATATTTAAAGTGCATTTTTAATTGTTCCTATATCATTAGGGCCACTGACATAATTAATAAGGGGTCTATAATAAGACCAACTAAAGAATGTGCTACTCACATTTTTTTTACATTCCCTTAATAAGTCGATATGTTATAAGATTGTATAGTTACTGCTCTAATTACAAATATAAGTTAGTACAACTTTTTAAAATTTCATAAAGACTTATAATACAGTATATTATTAGAATTTTGATAATGTTTGCTTTAATATCTTGTACACTGTATATTGATTATTCATATGTCACCTTTGTATTGCAACTTTTGGCAGATCTGATAGCCTTCCACAGTGGTTATTAGCAGTTTATAAAACCATATAAGGATATAAAACTTAGCAGTTTGCATGAATATTCATTATTTGATAGCTGTTATTATGCCAGTTCTCATGAATATTCAAATCTCATTTAAATTTTTCGTCAAAAATAACTGCCAAAGAACTGTGAAGGCTAAATAAACTGCTAAGAAACAGCTATGGAATGCTATTGGAATGGCTTTATGCAAATTAATCATTGCCTTATATTTGGTAACTGTGAATGCTAATAAACTGCCAAAGAACTGCTGTCAAGTGGGAACTGTGCATGCTAATAAACTGCCGAATAACTGCTGTCAAGTGGGAACTGTGAATGCTAATAAACTGCCAAATAACTGCAGTTCACTTTGACATAGTTTACACGTGTTTGGTTAATTATAGTAAGGTCAGTTTGATTGGGATATTGAGTTCAGGTACGAGTGAACTCCGGTAGTTTATAGTTGACACATGTTTGGCTAATTATAGTAAGGTCAGTTTGATTGGGATAATAATAATATTAATTATATTATTTATTTTCAGATTTGTAGATCATTAGTATGCAGAATCCAGTACAAACCAGTGTATTTATATTAACTTTCCACACTATTATATTTATATTTACAATAAAATGTGCGCTTGCCTCTGCAAGTGGAGTCTCCCATGGGAGAGTTTGTGGTTTTTTGATAAATATCTTAAGTTTGTTTGAGTTTACGAATTAAAATTTAAAGACTGGAAACTTACTTAAGAATGCACAGGCATACAAGGGTAAAACATAATGCCCCTCCACTACAGCAATATTTTCTAGATTTGTCACTGCACTATAAACTCCATGGAGGCAAGCTTAAATCTATAAATTAATTCACTTACTTTCTTAATAGGTTTAACCAAATCTTGTTTGTTTTCTTTTCCAGGTTGTCTCCTGCCTACTCCTAAGTTAATCCTTGCTCCATGTTTAGCCTGCCCTGAAACTGGTTTTGTCATACCAAATTTGTCCTTGCCTTGTATAATTTGTGTAGAAACAACTGTAGGTGGAGGTATTCTATAGACAGGAAGATGAGCTTTTTGTAATTCTGCTACCACTACATCATCAGTAATCTCACTCTGTTAAAGAAAGATTATATAATAATAATAATTCTTTATTTGCAAAACAAACAAATACCAATTTTAGTCATGGCAAACACATAGACAAAACAAACATAATGAAACTCTACAATATTATAATACATATGATAAAAACAGTTATTGGTCTCCTTTCCTCAGTTCTAATGACTCTTTAATAAAAGAAACAACTACTTTTACATCACTTGGTGTTCATGGATTTAGTATAATCACAAGTTTATCAGTACACTGTACAATCAAGTGTATTAAAATTGACATAGTTTTGTATATAATATTTTAGAAAGACTTCTCTTTTATTTTTATTAATTTTACAGTTAAAGAAAAAATGGAATTCATCATCTAAAATATTACATATTATAAATTAAATAAGCAGTAAGTAAAGGTTTGTTCTTTCTACAGTTTTATTTACAGTGACTTGACTGTTAGTGTTGCTATTCACCAATTGCAACTCATTCAAAATTTTGACCCAATTGCAATTTGTTTTATTAAATCAAATTGTTCAACTGGTCAAAAATTTGGACAAACTGTTCAGCCAAAATGTGAAAGTGCAAAGTGATAAAATAAATCATACTTACAATCCTATAAGTCTGTAACTCCACTGTATTGATGTATTTCCTAAATCAGTCTATCAATCTGTATAGTTATATTATTGCCATTACCATACTAAAGGTGAACTGTTTTATTTTGAATTGCTATAAAAATGTCAAAACTAAGCTTTTATAGAGTTTTTCTTTCGAAAAGTATTCTATATTTATAAGAATCACACACTATGTGAATAAAAACATTTCATATTCAGTAAAATATTTGAAATTGCAATTTGTTAGTAGGAAGGGGAGATAATCGCTTTTTGGTTTCAAAAAGTCTTCACTCAAAAGAATAGTATTTTAGGTTATCTCCCCAAGGAAGCATATTGTTATTTCATACATATTTTACTGAATATGAAATGTTTTTATTCACATAATGTGTGATACTTATAAATATAGAATACTTTTCGAAAGAAAAACTCTATAAAAGCTTAGTTTTGACATTTTTATAGCAATTCAAAATAAAACAGTTCACCTTTAGTATGGTAATGGCTGTAATATAACTATACAGATTGATAGACTGATTTAGGAATTACATCAATACAGTGGAGTTACAGACTTATAGGATTGTAAGTATGATTTATTTTATCACTTTGCACTTTCACATTTTGGCTGAACAGTTTGTTCAAATTTTTGACCAGTTGAACAATTTGATTAAATAAAACAAATTGCAATTGGGTCAAAATTTTGAATGAGTTGCAATTGGTGAATAGCAACACTAACAGTCAAGTCACTGTAAAGGTTTATTCTTTCTATAGTCTAATTCTTTCTACCTACAGTTTTATTTAAAGGTTTATTCTTTCTACAGTTTTAATTAACTTGAGAAACTTATAAAAAAGAGAGAATATTGTATATAACTTCAATTCACAAAATCAATACACTCACACAAGAATAGTCTCAAAAGAACACATTTGTGTTGCTGTTCTTCATCTCAAAATTATTTTGCCATTTAACCCTAAGCAAAAGCTCACACCTCAATGTAATAACAAGAAAGCTCTATTTTGTAAGAGTTTCCATTTGCACAGAATGTTTTGCTAGATTTTCATTACACTAAACACAGTAATGCTGTCATACAATTTCAGGGAAATCCATACTCAAACACACAAGTTATTGTCTGGAAACTAGAAAAATAATTTTTAGCCCTTTTTTGGCCCCTAATTGATGAATTGAATTGAATTAGCATGAATGGGGTAATAACCCCCAAACTCAATCCCAGCCTTCCTTAGGTGATTTGGAACTTTGAGGTATAATGTCAGAGAAATCCATACACTTACACACAAACTACAATCCAGAAACTACTAAAATGTTTGTTTTTGGTCCCTTTTTGGCCCTTAATTCCTAAAGAGTTGGCACCATAACCCCCAAAATGATTCCAAACCTTCTACTTGTGGTTTTAGACAATGTGGTACAATTTTAGAGCAATTGAAATACTTGTACACAAGTTATTATCCTGAAGTAGAAAAATGCTTGATTTGGGCCCCTTTTTGGCCCTTAATTCCTATAGGGTTGGAACAATCATTCGCAAAATCAATCCAAAGCTTCGTTTTGTGATATTGAACCTTCTTATTAAATTTCAAAGAGATCCATTCATGTTTATAATTAAACTAAAGCTATTTTCTGGACACCAAATGTGTCTTCGGACGACGCAGACAACGACATCATATTATTATACGTTCCCAATATTTTTTTTGCGGTCATATAATGACATACACAATTAAGACTTATAAATTTAAGTCATTTTTAAATTTGTTGCTATATACTGAACTATAAGGCAGTTAATTTTAGTTCTGATTTTTAAGACTTTTGATTGGCTGTTAATTTATTATGACATCATTGATAGTTTTACAATGTTACTGCCAGGACTGCTTTTAAATTGTCTTAACTGTACATTAACCAGGTAACCCTTGTTTCCCACCCTTGTTTCCCACCCTTTTTTTGCCCCAAATTCCTAAATGGTTTGAGCCATAACCCTCCAAAGCCATTCTTAACCATCCCTTTGTGGTAAAGAAACTTTAATGTTTTAGAGAGATCCATACACTTAACCACAAGCTATTGTCTGTAAACTATAAAAATGGTAATCTGGGCCTCTTTTTGACCCCTAATTCCTAAACTGTTAGGACCATAACCCCCAAAATCAATCCAAACCTTCTTTTTTTTGTTATAAGCCTAAGACTGTGTGTTCTATTTATATCTGTGTCAGTCATGTTAATTAGCAGACAGGGTCATCAAACACAATTTTATGAACTATTTACCCTAATGATGATTGTGGCCAAGTTTGGTTAAATTTAGCCCAGCATAATTATCAGGAGATTACAAAAATTTACCAAAAATTGTAAAAAAAATACTATCAAGGGAAATAAAGAACCTTAGTGAGCACGCTCGCATACCCCATGTCCCCACATTGTCTTTGGAGAAATAAAATAAGTGTAAGAAAAAAATTGTATAAGAAAAATAAATTGAATCATAATTTCCTGTCAATATGCGAATCTACTTAGTATCCTTATTATCTACAAAGTTTCATGAAATTCTGTTGTGTAGTTGTGATGACAAAATTGTTGCAGCAGTACATTGAAGCAATGGGGTGTAACTCCTAGAAAAAAAATTGAATTGTAGTTTCCTGTCGATATGCACAACTACATAGTATGTCCTTATTATCTAAAAAGGTTTCATGAAATTCTGTTGTGTTGTTTCAGATGAGTTGGGATGACAAACTGTTGTAAATATATTGAAGCAAATAAGTTCAAAGGAGTTGTGATGACAAGAAACAGGACTGACGAGTCAAAAACATTATACCCTCCAAAACTTTGTTGTGTGGGGTATAATAATAACTCCTTAAGGTCAATTGCCAATTTTTATAATGTTTGATATTTGTAGATCTCACTTTGCTGAACATTACTGCTGTTTACAGTTTTTCTGTATCTATAATAATATAATAATATTTAAGACAAGAAGCTGTTAGAGAGACAGCAATTTAAACCGTATTTTGATACTTAGCATTGTGCATGGGTTTTTATTTAATATAATTGAGAAAAACTTAAATTAGAGTCACTAGTATACTTCATGAAGGTTGTTAAAGTAACAAATGTTGTGTGTACAGAATTACTATGATTTGATTTTACTATCACTAGATCTGTGCAGTGCTCATTGCTGATATCAGTCATTTAGGATATATAGCATTCCCAAAGTATCTAATATTTAGTTTTTTTTGCAAATGTTTGTTTGTAAAATTTCACATTACAAAACTAGGTTCTTCAGCTACAATAATACATTTCTAGCTATCAAAACATTTAGTCATAAAGCATACATAATGAAAGTTGTTCCAGAACAGGTGTTCTGAACAAAAATCATATCATTAGATTCTTATTTTCTGATAAGCATACCTCTACTTGCTGTCTTAGTTTAGTAACCCATTTATCAATTTTTTGTTGCAAATGTGCTCTTCCTGGATCTGATCTGAAAAATAAAGCTTTGAATACAACTACAGTTTGTTCTCTCTTTTTTTCTTCTACCCAAGTTTCCAAACTTTTTTACTTTTATTTAGCAGGGCTGAACATCAGTTTGTACATTTGATAAATATTCAGTATATAATTTGAACCTTTTTATTCATCTCAAATTCTTTTTCGAAAACACAAAATTATCTATTTGAAATAAAGCATTATGAGATTATTTAAACAGAGGGTCTCAAGAGCCTGTGTACTACTTGGGTTTTGAAAATCATGTAAAATTTGATTAAAATAATACAGATACCTATTATAATGATTGAGGTCAAAGGAGGACATTCGAAGGCCCAAAAATAACTCCCTTTAATTGCTGAAATTTAAACAAGGGTGCACACGCTGAAATGTCTCGCCTTCTTTACTAATCATTGATATATAATGTTGATAGTCCTAAATATAAAGCTTTATCACAACTGTCACATAAACTTAACATTATCAAGAAAACTAAACATTGACCAATGAATCATGAAAATGAGGTCAAGGTCAGATTAACCATGCCAGGCAGGCATGTACAGCTAACAATTCTTCCATACAACAAATATAGTTGACCTATTGCTTATAGTATTAGAAAAAAAGACCAAAACTAAAAAACTCAACTTTGACAACTGAACCATGAAAATGAGGTCATGGTCATATGACACCTGACAGTTGAACATGTACACATTACAGTCCTTCCATACACCAAATGTAGTAGACCTATTGTATACAGTATAAGAAAAACAGACCAAAACTAAAAAACTTAACTATAACCACTGAACCATGAAAATGAGTCAAGGTCAGATGACTGACACCTGTCAATTGATTTTGATATGTGATTATGGACTTTCCGAATTGATTTTCCTCTAAGTTCAGTATTTTTGTGATTTTACTTTTTTTTTTAAACATGAACACCTTACAGTCCTACCATACACTGAATATACTAGACCTATTGCCTAGAGTTTCAGTGATATGGACTTGACCACCAAAAATTTGGTCAAGGACATTGGACATGTGACTGACGGAAACTACATAACATGAGGCATCCATATACAAAGTATGAAGCATCCAGGTCTTCCACCTTCTAAAATATGAAACTTTTAAGAAGTAAGCTAACACACCAACACTGGATCACTATCCCTATGTCAAGGTTTTCTGTGACAAGGTTTGACAAAAACCGGCACAATACATAATAAATATATAATACATGTACTCCAAATTGACAACAACACTTCAAATGGTCTGCAATTTTATTTGCTATGGTCTACATGTTTCATCAGGACAATTTTTATACAGAAATTTATCCCTGAAGTACTCAAAGTGGTACATTGAATTTGACGTCGTCATGGTGAGAGAAACAATGAAAGTGAAAGTAGCAATACAGTGTTATAAATAGATAAGATAAATATAGAAAATTAAAGTTTGTTTACAATGTAACTTGAGTTCGTTTTACTATTATATGATACATGAAATTGTTCTAAAGGCTTGGTATCTAATTGGACGAACTTCCCATGGTTTCTACCACTTCACAAGGCTTCTTTTCCAACCTGGCCATAGTTGGAGGTTACTACTTCCTGGCGTGCCGGCAACAATAGGAAGATAATGGTCGCCGCTATGGATTTTAGTTGTTGTCAATTTGGAGTATTATTTTAATGTTGCATTCATTTACATAATATATTTGACAACCCTGCATACCAAGGTATCCACTTCAGGGACTCTATCGAAATGATTCACACAGGCAATGGTTCACCATATGGAGTTTTATAATAAATATATATATAATAAATTACCTATTTTGATGCAAATTCTCTAAAATGGCATAAACCTCATTCTCCTGTTGGGACCTTAATACACTTTGCAGGTTAGCCTCTAGGCAATTCCTTGCCTTAGACACATCTTGTAACACATGTTCTGCTTCATTGAATCCAGGTGGAAGAGGAGCATTAAAATGATGATATGACAGTTCTGGTACTGATTTGTATGGGGTAGAAAAGTTCCCTGAAGATGTCTGAAAAAAATCAGAAGGATAAACAGATTATTCTATAATATTTGAGTGACTAAAGAACATTATTTGACTGAAGAATGAGTTTATTAATAACAAATATTTAAGGAAGACATTAGAGAGCACACACTAAAATTTCTCTCCTCTACTTTAAATGTTTGACTCTGTAATACAATGGTTCTACTACTAGTTAACATTATAAATGATTCATACTAATATGACATGCTTTTTTCAATTTTTAAACAATACTGTGATAAATTTTTTTATATATATAACGTGAGGGTACCCAAATTGTACCTATTTTGACAGTTTTTTCCCCTACGTTTATTCATGATCCAGACAAAAGTTCCCATTTTGTGTTTATTTTGTAGTTGTATCATTATTCTCTATATGGTTTCACCAATTTAATTTTGAATCTATACTGAATCATAAAAAAATGGGTTTGAGCAGACCTCCGAATGGTTCATGATTCTGAAAAAAAGTAGTACCCAAATTGTATCCATGCTTAAATTTGCAGCCTTAAAAAAATCAAATTACAAAAATTTGTTTTATTTTTTTCAAATATTTAGAACAATTGGATATTAAAGTCATATGAAACCTCAAAATAAAAAAAAATGATGCATATATTTTTTTTATAACAAAATGGATAGTTTTCATTATAAACTTATGTACATATACTTTTTCTGAAGAAAATTCTTTAATTTGTCCACATTTAGAAGATATAGAAGTTTACTTTTGTTTAATTGCTTGCTTCCAGGAAGCAATTAGCCAACATATTTTTCGTATGCAAAGTGACCTTAGCCTGAACCTTCTCGTAAAAATCTGTTGATCACAATATGCATGGGTCTATCACTAAAATAAACTATTATCTGATTATACATGTTAAATATGTGCTCAATATCCATGCTTTTTTGTTGATTGTTTACTATAAGGTGACAATCAGTAAACCTTGGAGTCAAAACACTGCATTTAATGAGCTGCCATATTTGTTAATCATAACAGACAGAGAGAAAAAATATAGATGATTATACGATATATTTGCTTAAACTAGATGTGTCAAAGCGACACGAATGGCCCCGTCCGAAAAAGTTGAAAAATCTGCAATTTCAATAACATGTGGACACAAACATGATGGTAGTCTCACATTGATATGTTCATAATTATAAATTAACTGTTAACAAAACTCAGCTCAAAATGTGGAGGCCTATAGAAAAAAAGTCTGTATAACTGTGATTTTCAACAATTTATCAAAGTCCAAAGCCCGTTATTTCGGCAAAATTTAGCGAAGCGGAACAAAACTTTAACTTGATCTGTATCTAATCATGGTTATCTCACATACCAAAAATCAGCCCAATATCTGAAAGCGTTTAGGAAAAAAAGTCTGTAGAACTGTAATTTTCAACAATTTTCAAAGTTGTAAACCCTTAATTTTGGCAAAAATTAATGGAGAGGAACAAAACTTTAACTTGATCTGTAACTCATCATGAGTAACTCACATACCAAAAATCAGCCCAATATCTGAAAGTGTTTAGAAAAAAAGTCTGTAAAACTGTTATTTTCAACAATTCATCAAAGTCCAAAGCCTGTAATTTCGGCAAAAATTAGCAAAACAGAACAAAACTTTAACTTGACCTTAACTCATCATGGTTACCTAACATACCAAAAATCAGCCCAATATCTGAAAACGTTTAGAAAAAAAGTCCGTATAACTGTAATTTTCAAAGTTGTAAACCCTTAATTTTGGCAAAAATTAATGGAGAGGAACAAAACTTAAACTTGATCTGTAACTCATCATGGTTAACTCACAAACCAAAAATCAGCCCAATATCTTAAGGCGTTTAAAAAAAAACTCTGTATAACTGTGATTTTCAACAATTTATCAAAGTCCAAAGCCCGTAATTTCAGCAAAAATTAGCGGAGCGGAACGAAACTTAAACTTGATCTGTAACTCATCATGGTGAACTTACAAACCAAAAATCAGCTCAATATCTGAAGGCATTTAGAAAAAAATCCGTATAATGGTTTGTTGAGGAATGACGGAATGACAGAATGACGGAATTTCAGAATGACGGAATTTCGGAAAGACGGAATTGGGAATTTCTGACAAGGGTAAAACTATATGGCATCGACAACTTCGTTGTAGGGCCATAAAAATGATAAAAACGTGCACAGAAACTAAGACTAAGACTTAGTTTACGATATATACATGCATTGGTTCAAGAATTGGATACACATTATTTTTCACCAGTTACTCCTTTCATAAGACTTTCATCTATGCTACCTATTCATTTCTTAAGAAATGGAGGCTTGTAACATATTGTATTTGCTCATTTTTAGAAGATAACCTTTTGGTGGTTTCTGTACATTTTACCATTTGAAGTTATACTTCATCAGTTGATGTATACTGAGAACGTTTAAATATATTTACCTATATTAGAAGTTGTGCATAATATGGATTAATAAAAATACAAATTGTTATCGTCCCTAAGAAAGCATGTAAGATTTCCACTGCTGCTTTTACTAAATAGGTGCAATTTGGGAACTAGGTGCAATTAAGGTACCGTGACGTTATATACCTCCACATGTTTGTAACCTATGTGCATACACTTAACTGATTTTCGCTGTGTTAAAAATTGCAATTGAAAAAAAAACCTATAGACCCTTTATTCTCATTCTGATGCATAACAAAAAGAATAAATGAAATAGACCTTAGAACAAGAGGCTCTCAAGAGCCTGAATCGCTCACCTTAATTCTTTTGGTTAAATCTCTCATCAATGATTATTTTGGCTTTTCAATTTATTTAAATGTTTTTTGGATCGTCCTATTTTCTTCAAAAGCCAAAAAAAATAATCATTTTCTCCTATGTTCTATTTTAGCCATAGGAGCTATGTTTCTTGACATACAAGGAAATAAAATATAAAATTTATCCTAGATACTCTGAAACTCATTTAGCCTAAGTTTGGCTGAAATTGATACAGCAGTTTCAAAGGAGAAGATTTTTTAAAGTAAGTCAAAATGATGAACAAATTGTGAAAAAAGTCTTTAAAGGGCAATAACTCCTTAAGTGGTCAATTGACAATTTTGGTCAATTTGACTTAATTGAAGATCTTACTTTGCTGAACATTATTGCTGTTAACAGTTTATTTCTATCTATAATTATATTCAAGATAATAAACAAAAACAGCAAAATTTCCTTAAAATTATCAATTCAGGGGCAGCAACCCAACAACAGGTTGTCTGATTCATCTGAAAATTTCAGGGCAGATAGATCTTGACCTGATAAACAATATTACCCAACGTCAGATTTGCTCTAAATGCTTTGGTTTTTGAGTTATAAGCCAAAAACTGCATTTGACCCCTATGTTCTATTTTTAGCAATGGCGACCATGTTTGTTGATAGATCATAACTTCGGATATAATTTACAAACTAGATACCCTAAGGAACATTCAGTTAAAGTTAGGAAGTATTTGGCCCAGTAGTTTCAGAGGAGAAGATTTTTGTAAAAGATTACTAAGATTTACGAAAAATGGTTAAAAATTGACTATAAAGGGCAATAACTCCTAAAGGGGTCAACTGACCATTTCCGTCATGTTGACTTATTTGTAAATCTTACTTTGCTGAACATTATTCCTGTTTACAGTTTATCTCTATCTATAATAATATTCAAGATAATAACCAAAAACAGCAAAATTTCCTTAAAATTACCAATTCAGGGGCAGCAACCCAACAACAGGTTGTCTGATTCATCTGAAAATTTCAGGGCAGATAGATCTTGACCTGATAAACAATATTACCCCATGTCAGATTTGCTCTAAATGCTTTGGTTTTTGAGTTATAAGCCAAAAACTGCATTTGACCCCTATGTTTTATTTTTAGCAATGGCGACCATGTTTGTTGATAGATCATAACTTCGGATACAATTTACAAACTAGATACCCTAAGGAACATTCAATTAAAGTTTGGAAGTATTTGGCCCAGTAGTTTCAGAGGAGAAGATTTTTGTAAAAGATTACTAAGATTTACGAAAAATGGTTAAAAATTGACTATAAAGGGCAATAACTCCTAAAGGGGTCAACTGACCATATCCGTCATGTTGACTTATTTGTAAATCTTACTTTGCTGAACATTATTCCTGTTTACAGTTTATCTCTATCTATAATAATATTCAAGATAATAACCAAAAACAGCAAAATTTCCTTAAAATTACCAATTCAGGGGCAGCAACCCAACAACGGGTTGTCTGATTCATCTGAAAATTTCAGGGCAGATAGATCTTGACCTGATAAACAATATTACCCCAGTCAGATTTGCTCTTAATGCTTTGGTTTTTGAGTTATAAGCCAAAAACTGCATTTGACCCCTATGTTCTATTTTTAGCAATGGCGACCATGTTTGTTGATAGATCAAAACTTCGGATACAATTTATAAATTAGATACCCTAAGGAACATTCAGTTAAAGTTTGAAAGTATTTGGCCCAGTAGTTTCAGAGGAGAAGATTCTTGACATAGTTTACGACGACAGACGACGACAGACGACGACAGACGACGACAGACGACAGACGACGACAGACGACGGACGACGACGGACGCCAAGTGATGGCATAAGCTCACTTGTCCCTTTGGGACAGGTGAGCTAAAAATGTACAAAATCTCCTTAGTTACGAAATGTCAACTGTGGATTTGGCGGTAGCTTACGAGAAAAAAATGTAAATAAAAAATGGCATATGTTGGGGTTGAGATTTAAAAGAATTATAAACGCATTGTTTCTAGTTGTAATTTAAGAAATAATGGATGCAAGTTTTAGATTTATTGGATTTTATTTTTAGCTTTATCTAAAAGGGTTAATAAGGACAGCAACACACATAGCAAACCCTTTCTTGCTACAGTTTTTAAATTAACCCGTATTTGTGTTATTTTAATCATAATAATTCATTGAATATATAAAAAAGAAGATGTGGTATGATTACCAATGAGACAACTGTCCACAAAATACCAAAATTACACAGACATTAACAACTATTGGTAACTGTACAGTCTTCAACAATGAGCAAAGCCCATACCGCATAGTCAGCTATAAAAGGTCCAGATAAGACAATGTAAAACAATTCAAACGAGAATACTAACGGCCTTATTTATATAAAAAAATTAAGCCTAAGATTTTTTGGAAATTTACACATGGGCTTAGACATGTGTAAATTTCAAACAAAACCATGGCTCAATGAATCATTTCTTAATCAAATAACATGTCCCTGCTAGGCAAACAGGTATATCTAACAATCAAATAATACACCAAAAATAGTTAGCCTATTGCTTGTAGTGTCCGAGAAGACCTAATTAAAAATATTGCACATTGACCAATGAACCATAAAAATTAGGACAATGTCAGACTTTAATGTTGATGTTCTAAAGATTTGTACCAAAAGTATCATATAAACTTTAAATTAGTTTCTGGATGTGTACTGATTGCAATTTAAGTATTAAATACATGATTTTTTTTATCAGTTGTTATTGTTTTTGAAGAAGCTGTCAGTAAGTGCTTAGTACTCTCAGATCTGTACTTCTATTTTGTTGATTAAAGGATGGCAGATATATAAATACCCTGTCATGTCATGTCTGTGTTTTTGTTGTTTAAGGGATGACAGATATATAAATACCCTGTCATGTCCAGTCTGTGTTTTTGTTGTTTAAGGGATGGCAGATATATAAATACCCTGTCATGTCCCATCTGTGTGTTTGTTATTTAAGGGATGGCAGATATATTATTAATACCCTGTCATGTCTAGTCTGTATTTTTGTTGTTGAAGGGATGGCAGATATATAAATACTCTGTCATGTCCAGTCTGTGTTTTGTTGTTTAAGGGATGGCAGATATATAAATACCCTGTCATGTCCAGTCTGTTTTGTTGTTGTTTAAGGGATGACAGATATATATATATAAACCCTGTCATGTCCAGTCTGTGTTTTTGTTGTTTAAGGGATGGCAGATATATATATATACCCTGTCATGTCCAGTCTGTGTTTTTGTTGTTTAAGGGATGGCAGATATATATATATATATACCCTGTCATGTCCAGTCTGTGTTTTTGATGTTTAAGGGATGACAGATATATAAATACCCTGTCATGTCCAGTCTGTGTTTTTGTTGCTTAAGGGATGGCAGATATATAAATACCCTGTCATGTCCAGTCTGTGTTTTTGTTGTTTAAGGGATGGCAGATATATTATAAATACCCTGTCATGTCCAGTCTGTGTTTTTGATGTTTAAGGGATGGCAGATATATTATAAATACCCTGTCATGTCCAGTCTGTGTTTTTGTTGTTTAAGGGATGGCAGATATATATATATACACTGTCAAGTCCAGTCTGTGTTTATGTTGTTTAAGGGATGGCAGATATATAAATACCCTGTCATGTCCAGTCTGTGTTTTTGTTGTTTAAGGGATGGCAGATATATTATAAATACCCTGTCATGTCCAGTTTGTGTTTTTGTTGTTTAAGGGATGGCAGATATATATCTGTGTTTTTGTTGTTTAAGGGATGGCAGATATATATATACCCTGTCATGTCCAGTCTGTGTTTTTGTTGATATTTTTCTGCTTGGTATCAATCTGATGAATTAAGCTTTTTTCATCTGAATTTTATAGTTTGTCTGTTACACTTTTGTACCAGGTTAGGGGAGGGTAGAACACTCACAGTTTAACAAAGCCACATTCTTTATGTGCATGAGCCTGTTGTTTAGGTGTTGTTATTGGTATATGTCTGTCATATTTGTAATTCATAAATTGTTTAGTTAAAAATTAGGCAGTTAGGCCACACCAATTTAATTTCTTGTTCTACGGATTTTTGGACTCCAAAATTTGGGGCGAGCGATCGATTTGAAAATTTTAATAAAAAAATATTTAATTTGCAATTTTTTGAGGCGAAGCTTGAAAAGTAAAGGCAAGCGATTATAATTTTTTTTTGTAAACATAAAATAGTAGGTTTTGACAATATTAAAGCTTGATTTATCACTTGTACTTTGACATTTCTTAAATTTCTGAGGTATTTTTTCCCTGTTCACCAAGAAATAATTAAATCTGGTCTATGTATGTGTGACTGATAATGAGACAAATCTCCATCCAAGTCATAATCAGTTTGGGGACAACCCCTTTAATGTTATAAATATTCCTTTTACATGTTTTATGAGGGATCAATATAAGTTATAACATATTTGTTTGTACAAAAGGGCTCATATTTTCTCAAAGAACTATATATATATCTATCTGGTATTAAATGGTCAAAACATGTCCAAGAATTTTGTAATATTCCTGGACTTTAACCATGTTAACACATTTACTTTAACAGTTTAATATTATTCAAGATAAGTGGACCCCTCTTTTAGAAAAAGTTGTTTAAAATATGATGTAACTCTCCTCTCTTTGAGTACAAATTTCTAAGTTTTCAAAGGTTTTGTATAGAAGAACTATACAAATCCTTGGTATTTCTATTTTCTTTTCTACATCAGTAAAATGACCCCTTGTCTGAGGGAGGGTTGTTCTCAACCTGATAATAACAAACACAGGTCAAAGTACGGCCTTTTACACAGGGCATTGATACAGACCAAACAGAAGGCTATAAAGGACCCCAAAATTATTAGCGTACACAATTCGAACAGGAAAACCAACGATCTAATTTATATATCATGTATATCCAAACGGGAAAATACCAATGAAAAACATCAACAAACGATAACTGTTGAACGACAGGCCCCTCAATCAATCAGGACAGGTGCATAAACATGCAGCGGCTATGGATAGTTTTGTTTCGCCAGCATACAATATAATTGCAGTTAGAGGCAAATCCTTTAGAAGTTCTTTGTATTTTATTCTAACAACTAACATTTTTTGATAGGGAATATAAGTAAGGGGGAAAGCAACCAATTTTTTGTTCTTTACAGGTATTTCCGCTGTTATAAATTTATATCAGAGCACTCCTACTTTGGATAAATAGGTTTCATGCTGAAACAAATATTCTCACAGATATTTACAAAGTGTGGTGGGGTGCTTTTATGTTTAAAATCGTTATATACAGGTTAGACTGTGATTTTAAAACAAATGTTGATATCTTTTTATAATATTTACAAAAAAAAACGGTGCGGGAAATGGACATGATTACATTTCCAGATGCGGGAAGCGGGAATATAAAAAAATTAAAAAAATTCTGTTTTGAAAAAAATAGGTGCGGGCGGGTCCGTCGAACAAGGAATCAAATTGGTGTGGCCTTAGTTTTATCATTTTTCATAGCTGACTATACAGTATATTTTTTCTTCATTGTTGAAGGCCATACAGTTGCCTTCAATTGCTTACATCTGCTTCATTTGAACATTAGTGAATAGCTGTCGAATTGGCAATCAATCACATCTCCTTATTTTTATATTGAGGCCAGATAATTTAGATAAACCAAGGCAGACAGACATGTAAACCTATCAATCATTATATACACAAAATATGGTTGACTTATTGCTTATTGTATTCAAGAAAAAGACCAAACAATGAAAACTTAATATTGATAAATGAACCATGAAAATGGAATAAACTGGTCAGATGAACCCTGCCAGACATACAAGCGGCGGCCATCATGGTTGGTTGGCTGGGTCATCGTACACATTTTTTAAACTACCTCAATGATGATTGTGGCCAAGTTTGGTTAAATTAAGTTAAAAAGGGCATAACTCCTAGAAAATAAGTTGAATCATAATTTCCTGTTGATGTTCACATTTACATAGAATGTCTTTATTATCTACAAAGTTTCATGAAATTCTGTCGATTATAGGTTCATCGTAAAGAGATTATTGACTTCCTTGCTTTAAATTACTTCATTCATGATAAAGATTTTAAAGTTACTTACAATAAGATACATATCTAATGGTGATGGTCCAAGTAACAGGTCTTTCTCTTTGTCAATCTAAAAAATCCAATATTAACAAGATTTACACTCATGGGACAAAATTCAGTTCTCACTCGAAAAATGTCCTATCATTTCAACTATAATCGATATTTTTCAAAAAATTATTACTAAGTAACTGTATGAGTGATTTTTATGAAAGAGGTAACAAAAGATGTAGAAATGTCTGATATGATAGGACTTTTTTTAACTGGGAACTCACTTTTGTCCCATTAAAACTCCCATTAAATGTCTACGTAGCCCTGAAACTAAAATTTTATGTGTTACAACATTTTGCAACAAACAATTCTGTAAAAAATATTTTGTCCATATCTTATAAGATTTCTGAAAATAAGTGATACATGTAAGTGATAACAAGCCAAAATGTAAATTTTGAACATGACCTTGACCTTTGACCTTAACCTCATTTTCATTTTTATGGACCATGGACCTAAAATCAAATGACTCTAGGCCTCTTAAGCTTATGGTTTTCCAGTTACAAATACATTTCACTTATATCAAATACAAAAGGGGAAATAACTCTCATATGGAATCTTTATACGGCTCGGTCAAAAATAAAATGAAACATCCTGAGAAAAATTCGTAAGGGTTCCGCGGAACCCAGTGTCTCGCATACTTTTGCTGTTAATCGCGGACTCAACAAAATGAGGAAAAACATCAATAAAAATTTCCCTCTCGATAATGTCTTTTGATTGAAAGAAGCTTCCAAGTTTGGTAAAAAATCCAGGATAGTTTATGAATCTAATAAATGTTGTATAAACTTTAACTGCAGACTGTATGTAATGTTAACTGGAAGAAAAACTAAGTCTATTGATAAGTAAAATACGGAAAAAGTGAATTTTTTTTTACAAAATTTACTTCTGAATAATATCTTATGATCAGAAACAAGCTTCTGTCTAAGTTTGGTAGAAATCCAGGATAGTTTTAGAAAACATTATAAAAATTTTAAAACCACAGAGTGAATGTTTTGTTTCTGGCAAAAAAACTAAGTCCATTTATAAGTAAAATACGGAAAAGTGGAAATTTATTTTTACAAAATTTTCTTCTTGATACTATCTTATGATTATAAACAAGCTTCTGTCCAAGTTTGGTACAAATCAAGGATGGTTTATGAAAGTTATTAAAATTTTAAAAACTTTAACCACAGAGTGAATGTAATGTTTCCTCGCAGAAAAACTAAGTCCATTTATAAGTAAAATACGGAAAAGTGGAAATTTATTTTTACAAAATATTCTTCTTGATACTATCTTATGATCATAAACAAGCTTCTGTCCAAGTTTGGTACAAATCAAGGATAGTTTATGAAAGTTATTAAAATTTTTAAAACTTTAACCACAGAGTGAATGTAATGTTTCCTCGCAGAAAAACAAAGTCCATTTATAAGTAAAATACGGAAAAAATGGAATTTTATTTTTACAAAATTTACTTCTGGATACTTTCTTATGATCATAAACAAGCTTCTGTCCAAGTTTGGTAGAAATTCAGTATAGTTTAAGAAAGTTATTAAAATTTCAAAAACTTTAACCACAGAGTGAATATTTGTGGACGCCGCCGACGACGACGACGCCGACGACGACGACGCCGACGACGACGGAATGTAGGATCGCTTAGTCTCGCTTTTTCGACTAAAGTCGAAGGCTCGACAATAAAACAAGCAAATTGGAGAAATTAAATATGGTTGCAAAGTTTTAGAAGTAACAAGAAAAACAGTGTTCGGGGAGATAACTCTTACATAGAAAAGTATTTGGTTACGCAGAAGTAGAAACAAAATGGTACAAACTGTAAGATATCACATTCCAAATATCTATAAGCAACATCTTGCGAATCATCAATACAGCAAAGGAAAAAAAGATAAATAATCAGAAAAAGTAGAAAGACCTTATAACACCAACATAAATAAATGACAGTTGATTGGGATTGAAATGCACATTGTTAATTTTCTGGCAATTGATGTCTTATTTGGAGACGAAAAAAGTCTGTAATTCTTAATCTCATTTTAGCCAATAGCTGTTGCTGTATCTTATCCACATCATAAATCAACCATTAAAAACTTATATGTAATAAGTAATTATTTCAAGATGGCGTGCATTCAGACTGAAACTCATTTCCCCAATGTGATGCGAAGCAAAAAGATAACAGTCAAATACAACTTGACAGTGCTGAAGCATTCCTTAGGCTTACAGTGATAACTGTATTAAAGTCAATAGTTGTAATTCATGTGTGCTATTAATAAATGTGTTTTACCTTTTTTTTCCTGTCCTCTAATAATTTACATCTATCAACCTCCTAAAAAGAAATATCTCTAAAATATCAATGGATTAATTTTATTACAGCTTTTATTTATTTTCTATATAAACCATAATGATAAATAAATTGCTTCGCCGATAGCAGCTGGATACTTCCGCAGAGGTTAACCCTGAACAGTTGAGGCAAAACAAAGAACAAATTGTGTATTAAATGTAAAATGTCCCATACCTAAATAGAATAGTCCATTCAGGACATTGAGGTAAGTAAGTAAGTAAGTAATTTTTATTGGTTTGAAATCCAAAATTACAGATTGATACCAAGACAATACACATTGGTTATACACAAACATACAAACATATATATCATACCAAATTCATAAACATTGTATATATATATATATATAAGTATGTCTGAGCCAGTGACAACTCTACAACAGATTTATCCATGGGATCACCAGCAGTGATGGTGATACATGGCTGTGTACATTATGTATATACAACTCGTCTAAAAATCAACACAACAACTGTTAGATCTGTAAATTTGCTGTCGCAATATTTTTGTTCTTCCCTCGCCGGGATTCGAACCCATGCTACTGAGATATCGTGACACCAAATTGCCTGCCCTGTAGCCTTCCCACTAGACCACACGACCACCTGTGCTTCAAAAAAATGAAGCTTTCAGTGGCCGGGTGTTACCTTTCCACGTCAGTTTTAATCTAGCGTCCTACTACAGTACATGATATATAAGGCATGAAGATGTTATTTTTACAGATCAGCTTAATTATCTATAGTAAAGGATTCTACAAATCAATGTAAGATACAGTCACAGAAAATAATTATATTTATAAGTACTGGTATGCTGAGCCAGTGACAACTCTACAACAGATTTATCCATCAGATCACCAGCAGTGATGGTGATACTTGGCTGTGTACATGGTGTACATTATGTATATACAACTCATCTAAACATCAACTATGTAAGAACTGTAAATTTGCTATCGCAAATTTTTTGTTCTTCCCTCGCCGGGATTTGAACCCATGCTTCTGAGATATTGTGACACCAAATCGCCTGCACTGTAGCTGTCTCGCTAGACCACACGACCACCTGGGCTTCATCAAAATGAAGCTTTTGGTGGCCGGGTGTTACCTTTCCACGCCAGTTTAAATCTAGTGTCGTACAACAGTACATGATATATAAGGCATGGAGATGTTATTTTTACAGATCAGCTAAATTATCTATAGTAAAGGATCCTACAAATTAATGTAAGATACAGTCACAGAAAATAATTATATTTATAAGTATGTCTTAGCCAGTGACAACTCTACAACAGATTTATCAATCGGATCACCAGCAGTGATGGCGATACATGGCTGTGTACATTATGTATATACAACTCGTCTAAACATCAACCGAACAATGTTAGATTTGTAAATTTGCTTTCGTAAATTTTTTGTTCTTCCCTCGCCAGGATTCCAACCCATTTTCCTGAGATATCGTGACACCAAATCGCCTCCACTGTAGCCGTCCCGCTAGACCACCTGGGCTTATATATATATGAGAAGGTGGTACCACAAAGTTATTTAGTACTTAATAAAGCATTTCTAGAAATGTACACGTCGCTTTTAAATTTAACAATTATTCTAACTATATCAGTCTCACCACACGTATACAAAAATTTAAATCTTGCTTTATTAGATGATCATATTTAAACCAGATGCTCCGCAGGGCGCAGCTTTATATGATCGCAGAGGTTGAACCCTGAACGGTTGGGGCAAGTATGGACACAACATTCAAGCTGGATTCAGCTTTAAATTTGGATTGTGTTTAAATAGTTGACACAGCATAGCTTTCTGAATGAATGTGGTCTAATGCATTTTTTTGCCATTGAGCAATTCACTATGCTGTTGAATATTAATCCTCTCAAAAACAATTTGAAGAAATTTTCTTTTTATTTATGAAATCTGAAATGAGAAAAATTTAACCCCCCCCCCCCCCAATTTTTTTTTCACATCCCCCTTTCCCTTATTCCAAAACTGATCTCAATTCAAATTTTTAATGGAGTTTGCAACAATAACTACTCATTTAAATACATCATAAAATATTAAAATGTAAAAAAAGTGCTTGTTATCACTGAACAGTAAAGATTGTTTTAATTTATCAGTTGGTAGTAAAAGTGAATATACATTGTATATTGTATAAAACAATGATTTAAGTTGATTCAACTACTATTCTGGACAAAGAAAGATAACTCCAATTGAAAATTTCTTGCTATTGCGCAATATTGTGCAATTAGATATTTCTAGCTATTGTGCCATACTGTGCAATTGAAAACTGCTATTGCACAATACTGTGCAATTGATTGATTGATTGATTGTTGGTTGCTTAACGTCCAGTGGCCTGTGCAATTGAAGATTTCTTGCTATTGCGCAATACTGTGCAATTGAAGATTTCTTGCTATTGCGCAATACTGTGCAATTGAAAATTTCTTGCTATTGCACAATACTGCGCAATTGAAGATTTCTTGCTATTGCTGAATACTGTGCAATTGAAAATTTCTTGCTATTGCACAATACTTAATATAATAATTTTTTATCCTGATTTGAACCAACATGAAAACTGGGCCAATAATCAAAAATCTATATCAAAGAAGCCCAAGAATTCAATTTTTGTTAAAATCAAACTTAGTTTAATTTTGAACCCTTTGGACCTTAATGTAGAACAATTTGAAAACGGGACCAAAAATTAAGAATCTACATACACAGTTAGATTTGGCATATCAAAGAACCCCAATTATTCAATTTTTGATGAAATCAAACTAAGTTTAATTTTGGACCCCGATTTGGACCAACTTGAAAACTGGGCCAATAATATAAAATCCAAGTACATTTTTAGATTCAGCATATCTAAGAAGCCCAAGGATTCAATTTTTGTTAAAATCAAACTAAGTTTAATTTTGGACCCTTTGGACCTTAATGTAGACAAATTTGAAAACGGGACCAAAAATTAAGAATCTACATACACAGTTAGATTCGGCATATCAAAGAACCCAAATTATTCAATTTTTGATGAAATCAAACAAAGTTCAATTTTGGAGCCTTTGGGCCCCTTATTCCTAAACTGTTGGGACCAAAACTCTCAAAATCAATCCCAACCTTCCTTTTATGGTCATAAACCTTGTGTTTAAATTTCATAGATTTCGATTTACTTATACTAAAGTTATGGTGCGAAAACCAAGAATAATGCTTATTTGGGCCCCTTTTTGGCCTCTAATTCCTAAACTATTGGGATCTCAACTCCCCAAATCAATCCCAACCTTCCTTTTGTGGTCATAAACCTTGTGTTTAAATTTCATTGATTTCTATTTACTTATACTAAAGTTATTGTGCGAAAACCAAGAATAATGCTTATTTGGGCCCCTTTTTGGTCTCTAATTCCTAAACTATTGGGACATCAACTCCCCAAATCAATCCCTACCTTCCTTTTGTGGTCATAAACCTTGTGTTTAAATTTCATAGATTTCTATTAACTTAAACTTAAGTTATTGTGCGAAAACCAAGAAAATGCTTATTTGGGCCCTTATTGGCCCCTAATCCCTAAAATTTTGGGACCAAAACTCCCAAAATCAATCCCAACCTTCCTTTCGTGGTCATAAACCTTGTGTTAAAATTTCATAGATTTCTATTCACTTTTACTAAAGTTAGGGTGCGAAAACTAAAAGTATTCGGACGACGACGATGCAGACGCGACGATGCCAACGTGATACCAATATACGACCAAAAAATTTTCAATTTTTGAGGTCGTATAAAAAGATGGAACTATTTCACTAATTTTAGAAAACAATTGGTCTCTAATTATATTTAGTTTTGTACATTTTAAAGTGAAATGAAATTCATCTTCAACTTCTAAGAGACACAAAGGACAAATTCTTTCTTCTTAAGGGGTTTTAGTGTGACGCCCTTGTTCAATTCTAAGAACACAATTACTAATGCGAATTTTAGCAAAATGCCCTATTACTTTTCTGTCTATATTTAACAATAAATAGGTTTCCAATTTATAATTTTCTTTAATCTGTCTATATGTTCTCAGCTTATTACCGTGTACTGATTCATTATCACAAAATATATTTTCTTTCCAATAATTAAGATATCTATCATTAAGTTTGGTATGAAATGCATATAATAAACGCCTTTTTGAAACAGTATCATGATTTTTCCAAACATGTGAAAAATGTAATGTAGCAAGTAACTGTTCAATCCTTTTAGCAAATCCATTGGTTAATTGCAGGTTTGAATAATATACATCTTTAAGTAAACAATTGTTATCAGATTTTATTACATGTAACCAGAAGCCAACATGAGGAGAGTAAGCTAGCTTTCACTTGTATTTTTGTCCATCTGAGGAGTTAAGCCTTTTTCAACTGAGTTCTATAGTTCGTTCTTATGTTGTACATGTACTGTTATACCACTGTCCCAGGTTAGGGGGAGGGTTGGGATCCCGCTTACATTGTTTAACCCTGCCACATTATGTATGTATGTGCCTGTCCCAAGTCGGGAGCCTGCAATTCAGTGGTTGTCGTTTGTTTATGTGTTACATATATTTGTTTTACTTCATTTTTTTATATAAATAAATAAGGCCGTTAGTTTTCTGGTTTGAATTGTTTTACATTATCATTTCGGGGCCTTTTATAGCTGACTATGCGGTATGGGCTTGCAAATATTTCTTTTTTATATTTTATAGCTATCAATCATTTAAATTAAGTCTGTCAAAAACAACCAAGAAAATCTACATGTAGTTAAATGACCACCTGTTAATATTAGCTCTCACAATACCTATTGTACAATTGTATTGCCTTTTTTTTTACTGGTCAGGCAATAGGTATTACAATAGCCCACAGGTAACCGGATAAGCACAGTTATTATGCTTCCTTTAAAATGAGCCATAAATGAAAATTTTATAGGCCCATGAATAAAAAATAATTACTCAAAAAATAATTTAAGTAAAATCATCATAGACCTATTTTTATAATTATAAAACAAGAAATAATAGTAACAGGATGCGTAGTACCAATTCTCCAAAACAAAGTTCCATAACTCGTCATTCCCATGGTTGCCTGACAAGTCCAGTACAAATTGGTTTGGTCTAGACTAAAATGATATGTATAATGAGACGCCTAGGAGATTGACCCTGTATGTCATTCAAATGTTTGAAATGACAAACAGGAATATATTTTTGGAATATATGGTTTACAAGTTCTCAGAAGGAGGTGGTGGTTCATCCCTAGGGGACTTGCCCATTATTTCATAAATTACATTTGTTTTAATGTCCCATTCAAGAATATAAAAGGTTTGGGGTGGGGCTCGATCATTTGCAAGTTTTCAAAATGAAGAGTGGTGAGGGTGATCCCTGTAGACTTCCCCTATTTCAGTTGATTTGTTTTATTGCAGTACAATAATATCAATATATATGATAAAGGGGTAGGGTTCTCAACCTTGTACAAGTTCTCAAACAGGAGGGGGTGGGGTGACCCCCCAGGACTCCTCCTTAATCTAATTTGATTTGTTTTATTGTCCCATATAAGAATATATATGGATTAGGGGTGGGAATCTGGACTGTTTACAAGTTGCAAAATCAGAAGGGGTGGTGTTGACCCCCAGGGGTTCCCCCTATATTTTTTTTTGATTTGTTATATTGTCCCGTACATGAATATATATGTTGTAGGGGTGGGGAACTCAACCACTCTCAAATAGGAGGTGGTGGGGTAACCCCAAGGGACTCCCCCTATATTGTCTTATACATAAATAAATATGGTTTAAGAGTTGGGATGTCAACTGTTTACAAGTTCTCAAACAGAAGGGGTGGGGATGATGCTGGGAACTCCCCAAAATCATTTTCATTTGATTTGCTTTATTTTCCTATACATTATAAAAAAGAAGATGTGGAATGATTGCCAATGAGACAACTATCAACAAAAGACCAAAATGACACAGACATTAACAACTATAGGTCACCGTACGGCCTTCAACAATGAGCAAAGCCCATACCGCATAGTCAGCTATAAAAGACCCTGATAAGACAAAGTAAAACAATTGTATTTATATGGTTAAGGGGTTAGGATCGCAACTGTTTACAAGATAAAAACACAGTCTCAAATTGAAGGTGGCATGGGGTAACCCCCATGGACTCACCCTATATTCTATTAACAGTTGGATGTGTACGGATTGATAGTTTAGTCTTAGATGCATGATTTTTTTATTAGTTGTTAGTGGCTTTGAACTAGCTGTCAGATAACTGGGAGTACTCTCAGATCTGTTCATTGCGTCTTTTTGTGTCGGGATGTATAAGTACCCGGCCACGTCTACTTGTATTTTTGTCCATCTGATGAGTTAAGCCTATTTCAACTTATTTTTATAGTTCATTCTTATGTTGTACTGTTATACCACTGTCCCAGGTTAGGGGGAGGGTTGGGATCCCGCTAACATGTTTAACCCCGCCACATTATTTATGTATGTGCCTGTCCCAAGTCAGGAGCCTGTAATTCAGTGGTTGTCGTTTGTTTATGTGTTACATATTTGTTTTTTTGTTCATTTTTTTATATAAATAAGGCCGTTAGTTTTCTGGTTTAAATTGTTTTAAATTGTCTTATCGGGGCCTATAATAGCTGACTATGCGGTATGGGTTTTGCTCATTGTTGAAGGCCGTACAGTGACCTATAGTTGTTAATGTCTGTGTCATTTTGGTCTTTTGTAGATAGTTGTCTCATTGGCAATCATACCACATCTTCTTTATTATATTAGTAAACCCCTCCCTTCTTTAGGCAGTTCAAAATACCCCAATATTGACCATAATGCACAAACAAAAGATTGATGGCTCCCCTAGACATTTTATGAAACCCTTAGTAAGTCTGACAAGGGATTTTGGAGAATCACTGTGGACAAGTTCATCTTTAAAACAGCGGAAGTGGACTTGGTCCAACATGTCTCTGGGACGAGTTGTTCCACATTCCTTAAAATATTTCAACTAATCGAAGTGGATTACTGATTCTATTTCATTCATAAACGGAATAATTTAATAAAAGAAAGGAATTTAAATGAGCATACATTTAATTGAAATCAATTAAATAATCAGTCGGTTCATGTTCCTTGTTATTATGTATATGCAACCTGACTTTAAATAAAGATTACTTTACTTACAATCTTCTTAAACAAAAAGAATATCATGAAAAACAATACTTACTTTTAATCGGACTTTACCTTATCAGAATCAATGTACAATGAATATACCTACTACATTTATAGCTAACGTTTCGTTTTAAAATTTTAAACTAAAAGTTAAAATTACCGCCAACTAAGACTGCTTACAGCGAGTCACGCCAAACAATATTCCTGCGCCTTTTGCTCTGTTGGAAATGTAAATGACTAGTAATCAGGATTTTCAGCAATGAAATATTTCATAGAATTATTATTCTTTGACATCTTAGACAAAGGCACAGGTGGTAATAAACTACCTATAGATTTCTGTTGAGCACTATTTCCTTTATGCAACTTTAAATATTTCAGGTCACTCAACGATAATTTAAGGTTATTCTGCTCATATTTTTTGTATTCCAGAAGTAAAAGTATGAAAAAGTGCCCAATTATTTATAAATAATATATAAGCCTGCTAGATAATAACAATGGCACTTCTATCAGCATTTGTTGGGGGGAACACAAATCTAGGATGCTAGCATAAGGCAGTTAACTGCCTAACAACAAACAAACAATTGTAAAGACTATACAGAACTTACATGAACAAGTGACTTGACATCATCATTTATACCAGATAAGTCTCCTACAAGCTTTTCTGCTTTTCTTAATTCAGGTGATTTAGACAGGTGTTCATCAATATCTGCCCTAAAATAATAAAAATCTAGTATAAATTTGGATAAAATTACCAGTTTCTTGAAAACATTCAGATCACATTTAGATATATTATTTCCGATTTCAACTTCTTATATAAAGGGCACTAGCTACGAGATGTATAAAAAATAAAATAACTTTTTTTTTGCTCAATCAATTATTAAATGCAAATAGTGAAATAATAATTAGCTTTTAGCAGCCAATATGGTTCAATTTTGTCAAACTAAGCTAAAAAACATTGATTATGAATTATTTGCTTGCAAGTAAATAATTCGACCTCATTGAATCCGTATTCATGTGAACTTCAATTTAAACCCTTAGCTTGAGATGGATATCATGTGAATTGTATGTGTATAGTTATTTAAAGGAAAAGAATGTCAACATTGAAAGTGAAACAAAGATAAATCATTTGATTGACTGATTCGATCCACAAAAATTCAATCTTATACAGGTAAAAACGATGATAAACATTTATTTTTCATCTATAATATGAAATTAAATAGACCTAGAATAATCCACCAGCACGAGTTTGTTTAATCTATTTATATCTATATTTATGTTTACATTGCTTATACGGTCATTGCATGACTTTAGAGGTCAACTCGATTATTAATTAGATGGCGTCTAGACTTTTAAATACACACGAAACGAAGCTACATATTTCCATGCTCGTGGCCTGTTTATTATTTATTCTAGACTTTTAATAGTTTGGATAAATGTTTTACATTGTTATAAATAAAATATGTGAATTTGCTTAAAATGGGTGAACATGAATTAGACAGCTTTAAGTTTAATATAATATTACAACTAATACTGTGAATTCTTTATTATTTGTTGGATACCAATTTTCGTGGGTTTCGTGGTAACAGGTGAACCACGAATTCAAATGTTCAACGAATAATATATTTTCAATAGGTGTTGTATACAGAAATAGGTAAAACCAGGAAATTAAATATCCACAAATATGCAAGTTTTCAGCAATCCACGAAAATTGATACCCAAGAAAAAAAAATGAATCCACAGTATTGCCCACCTGAGTCATTGTGCATCTTCAACAGTTCTACTAGAGAATATAATTTGACTAAAATCTGTTTTTATATTGTTTTGCTGATCATTTTTACTGTTTAAAGTATTTCTATATATGTTATTGTTTTCAAGACAATGAGCAATAACAAAATATAAACAGCTGAGCTTTGATCACTTGATATGCCAATCATGTTTTTTAAGAAGAAAGTTAAATAATTTCTCAATGTCATATCAGAGATTTCTGAAAAACTAAAGGGAAGTTATCTTATGAGATATAAAGCAGACACCAAAGTTAAATACAAATTTGTAAGGGTTCCATAAATAAAATGCTTTGCTGAGTACAGCTTGATACGACCACAGAAGTTCAACCCTGAACAGTTGGGGCAAAAATAGACACAATATTCGCACTTGATACAGGTCTGAATTTGGATTGTAATTAAATATTTGACACACAATAGGTTTCTGACTCAGAATAACTGTAGAACTTAAAATTGGTTATATATAAATTAAAAAAAAAACAAAAAAAATCTTTCCCTCAAGATATGGTCGTAATCTCAAATCAAATTTCCAATGGAGTTTGCAACCATAATTACCCATTTAAATACATCATAAAAGACTTAAAATAGAAAATGACACATAATCGTGGCTAAAATAGTAACTTTTAAAAATAAATTGACAGCTAATTATCTCAAGACAATACAACATTGCTTTATACATAATTTAAAAGCAGTGTAAAGGAGGTAATTCAAACGTAACAGCGACGTATATTCAGTTTTTTGCTTTTGTGCAATACACTATGCTGTTGTTAATAACAGTTGCCAGAATATAAGAACTACAGGGATTGTGTCTTCAATCATTATATATATAATAACAACTGTGTTCATGATCATGAGGAGACTTAAGGCATATTGCTTTCCTTATATATTTTGCACAGATAAATCACATAGCTTGCATGAAGTTGATGTCAACAAACCATACAAATTGTTTACATTGTACGCTGCTTTAGGTGCCTAAGTTGATATTTCTGGTTTTCTCAGTACAACATCTTTTATTCAATATATTGGCTTTTTTAAAATCTTTTTATACATCCTTTCCATATAAAGGCAGTCAATTGAAGTGTAGCTTATATGTTACTGTGAGTCAGATGATAACATTTGTACCAGTAATCAAGTTTCCTAGGAATGTACAATTCAAATCATTGGATAATTCTCTATCTATTTGTCACTATAACAGTAAATAATGCTCTCAGTTGGTCTGCAAATCCTTCTGTTGCTCAACATTTCCTAATACATGTATTCCAACATAACCCTGTTGTGCAGTAACAAACAGAGAAATCATTTCTTGATAAGAATAGAAAGTCTAGAATTTATCATCAATCCATTTAAATTTAAAATTTTCTTTTGGTTTATCTAACCTTTTTCTACCTATTGATTATTACAACTCAACTTGAAAGGTAACAAGAATATTTGATGAAGATATTTTTACATCCATTAGATTTAGTTTAAATTGGTGTTGCGAAAACTCAATGATTCAATAAAAGGAATTTGAAAACAAAAGTGCAACATTCTTTATTATTCTTTCAATATGTCAATTTTAGAACATGTACAAGTATAAGTTTACATGGTTATATTCAGCATATGAAGAAAAAAACCAACATTTAATTTAAGTTGAAATCGAACAAAGTTTAATTTTGGTCCCTTCAATCATTAATATGGACTTCAATAGAGTAGTTCAGGGAAAGCTTGTTGGCGACCTAGAATTCTGAGTGGGTCAAGCGTTTAATTAAAATCCATGCGAGAATATGCGAGATTTGAATGAACTGGGGGCAAAGTCAAATATAGTACACATCAATATTCAATGTTCAATAGGTGTTTATTAGGACGCCTGCCGCTTTCCCGTTTACCTGTGAAGTCGTTGAGTGTCATCTGTTTTTTGGTTGTTTATGTTTATGTTTAATAAAGTAAAATAAAAAATATTGTGAAAAATTTCGAGACATAGTGTTTGAAAATTACAGGAGAAAATTGGAAAATAATTTTGAAATTACTGCTTGCAAATAACTAAAACGAAATGTTTGATAAAGAAGGAACGAGGTCCTTCAAGTCCCTGGAAGCTGTTAAGTACTTTGAGGAAGTTTATGTGCAGAAATATCATTTTTAGCAATTGAGAATAATTTCCAGAAACATGCTGGCGTAATGGCATTAATATAATTGCCAAAACAGCTAGTATATCATACAATGGTGACACTACATAATTTTATTCCCTTTAGCCTTTTTTCAAGGGGAATATAGATAAACAATCTAAACCATATGACTGTCATGTAAAACGGAGCTTTTTGAAAAGTTGTTGCTGGTCATAACACATAGTCGTAATGAATGATATTATACGATGTATTCAATAAAAAAATAACCGTGGCTTCATAAATGTTATGTTTTCAATATTGTATAAATAATCTGATCGTTAAACCTTGGAACAGTAGACACGTTCCTAGTTCAAAACACACTAAAATAAGTTCCCATAAAATCAAACAGCTACAGCTAGGTCATCATATGGAATTAAACTCATAGCAAAAAAGCCACACCGGCACTAATAAGATATATATACAATGTCTTTACTCTGACTGTTGCATTTTGAATAAAAAAGTGAAAAGTCCAGCGCAATGTAGAACAAAATAGTTTCAACATTCATATATTATTATCATGATCTTGACCTGCATGGATATGCAACTGGACGATTAAACAAAACAGTTATTGATGACTGCATAAAAATTTTCAACCTCAGAAAAAACATGAAATTAACTGTTCAGGAAAAATTAAGTCCATCTTGTAGTAAAATACGGGAAAATGAAAATAAATATTTGCAAAATTCTGCCCTGGATACTGTATTTTGAACAGAAAGAAGCTTCTGTCCCAATTTCCCAAAAAATACTTTATGTTTGACAACGATTTTGATGTAAAACAAAACTTTAACCACAGACTGAACCTGCATGTATGCTGAAGTAGTCGGCGTGAATGCTGACGACGGAATCTATGATCGCTAAGTATCGCTTTCGCGAAACTTGTCAAAAAGAAGGATGTATGTCAAAAGATCCAAGTAGGCAGATATTTCACTCATAAATCTTAAAGACCTCCTTGCTTTCGACAAGATGAAAATAATTGTTTTCTTTTTGTCTAAGGGGGGGGGGGGTTCTTTTTTCTATAGTAATTGTAATACTGTATAACAACACTGTTCATTAAAAGTATGTAATCAAATGCCAAACTATATATATATATATATATATATGCGAGAAAATTTACTTTCTGAAGTTACAACAAAAAAATATAAAGTATCTTTTTTTCTGTTTTAGATCTTATTAAATCTCATTGAAATTAACTAGATATTCTGTATATAATATTAATATATATCAATATTATATTGAATTAAGTACAAAAAAATATATGTAAATTCAATACACGCATGCAATCAGGGCTAGCATTTTGAACATATATTTTAATGGTACCTAACAGTCAGAACATGATTATGATTATTAAGGGTATATTAATTGTGTCTAACTGTCGCCTGGTGAGATTAATAGTTTAAGGTAAAACTTTATGATACCATATGGCCTAGGTGTTGATTGACTTTTTTTTTTTATGACCTAAGATCAGTGCCTCAGATATGGTAATGAAATAGCACCCGTACCTTCTTGAATATACAGAGATCTGCTATAAAGTGAACCTCACAGCATGAATCTGTCCATTTTTACGTGAAGGTAACACTCAAAGTCAGGTGACATATATCAAACCGTTCCTTTTGTAATCAGTAAGATTAATTAACATAACGGTCAAAATAGTCTGTTTTAATATGTCAGTGGAAAGATATTAGATTTTCATTGTAATATGTATCTATATTAACAGAATTGCGTAGCGGCACACTTAGATTAAATGTTGAAGTTGGTCGTTATCTCAATACTCAAAGAGAAAATAGAATTTGTATATGTTGCAATATGAATGTTTTGGAGGACGCATATCATTTTGTTTTATCATGGCCAACGTATAGATCTGTGTGTATAGAATTTTATATTTATTCAACTGTTCTTGGTCAAATCGGCACAAGTTAGATAATTTATTCTAAATCTCTGACAGTAAAACTTTGCAATTATTAAATGCAGCTTGGAAAATTAGATCACATATGATTGTCATAATATTATTGTATACTCTGTAACTTCTGTTCTCTGCTGTCTTATGTTTGTCATATATTGTATATCTTCGTTTGCCATAGCATGTATATGCTTCTTGAAAATAAAGTGTTCATTAATCTGACTGCAGTAATTACGATGCCGATCTGATAAATCAATAAACTGATAATGCCCCAGTTTATCAAATCTCGTATCTAATCAGTAGATAACGCAAAATCACGATCGATCTTGCACATGCGCATTGTTTCCCTGAACTAGAGTATTTGAAATCAGGACCAAAAATAAAAAATCTAAATGCACATTATTATTTAGAATATCATACAGCAGGAATAATTCAATAATCAAAACTTTAATTTTGGACCCTTATATTGACCTCAATTTAGACAAATTTAACTAGAGGCTCCAAGGAGCCTGTGTCGCTCACCTGCTATTTTTGTTTACAATTGATGCATGAAATAATGCAACTGTTATACTTTTGCAGCTTTAGTTTCAAAGTATAAGCCAAAAACTGCATTTTACCCCCTACATTCTATTTTTAGCCATGGCATCCATCTTGGTTGGCAGGCAGGGTCATCAGACACATTTTTTAAACTAAATACACTACTATCATGATTGTGGATAATTTTGGTTCAATTTGTCTCATCAGTTTCAAAGGAGAACATTAGAGTAAAAGATTACAAAAATTTACTAAAATTGTTTAAAATTTGATTTTTATAGACAAAAATCCTTAAGGGGTCAATTGACAATTTTGGTCATATTGATTTATTTGTAGATCTTACTTTGCTGAACATTATTGCTGTTTACAGTTTATCTTTACAGAGCAAAGCTTGATACGACCTCAGAGGTCCAACCATGAACAGTTGAGGCAAAAATGAAGACAATATTTACGCTTGATACAGTTCTGAATTTGGATTGTAATTAAATATTTGACACATAATAGGTTTCTGACACAGAATAACTGTAGAACTGTAGTCAAAGAACTTAAAATTGGTTATATATAAATAAAAAAAAAAAAATTTTTCCCTCAAGATATGGTCGTAATCTCAAATCAAATTTCCAATGGAGTTTGCACCCATAATTACCCATTTAAATACATCATAAAAGACTTAAAACAGAAAATGACACATAATCATGGCTAAAATAGTAACTTTTAAAAATAAATTGACAGCTAATTATCTCAAGACAATACAACATTTTCAATTATTTTACATGCCCAACGTTCATTTTTTGTTGTAAGAAGTGTAACTTGAAACAACAGTATATTATGTAAAGAGAAATAAAGATTAAAGTTATATCATGAATATTGGTCATGATTTGTAAAAGTGAGAACTGTCAAGTAAATTTAAGACACAATTCCAAATGTTCAGAATATGTCAAGCCATACTGAGAAAAAATAAGAATGTCAAGAATATGTCAAGAAATTTTAAGACAGTATTCAAATGTCAAGAATTTGTCAAGAAATTTTAAGACCATATTCAGAATGTCAAGAATATGTCAAGTAAATTTCATACAAATTTGATATAAATGAGAATTTGTCAAGAAAAATTAAGACACAAGTCATACTTTTGGAGAATGTCGAGTAAAAGTTCATGCAAATCAAGACAAAAACTGGTCTTTTCAGACTTTTAGACTTTTGTAGTGTAAAGGGCAATAACTCCTTAAGGGGTTGACTAACAATTTTGGTCATGTTTGACTTATTTGTAGTTCTTACTTTGGTGAACATTATTGCTGTTTACAGTTTATCTCTATCTATAATAGTATTCAAGATAATAACCAATAACTGCAAAATTTCCTTAAAATTACCAATTTTAGGGCAGCAACCCAACAACGGGTTGTAGGATTCATCTGAAAATTTGTGAGAGGATAGATCTTATTCTGATGGACATTTAAATGTTGAAAGATTTGCCCTAAATGTCTTAGTTTCAAAGATATAAAGCAAAAACTGCATTTTACCACTATGTTCTAATTTTAGCCATGTGGGCCATTTTGTTTGGTAGGTGGGGTCATCGGACACATTTTTTAAACTATATACCACAATAATGATTGTGGCCGACTTAGTTTAAATTTGGCCCAGTAGTTTCAGAGAGGAAGATTTTTGTACAAGTTACAAAAAATGACGAAAAAGTTGTTAAAATTGACTATAAAGGGCAATAACTCCTTAAGGGGTTGACTGACAATTTTGGTCATGTTGACTTATTTGTAGTTCTTACTTTGCTGAACATTATTGCTGTTTACAGTTTATCTCCATCTATATTAGTATTCAAGATAATAACCAAAAACTGCAAAATTTCCTTAAAATTACCAATTGAGGGGCAGCAACCCAACAACAGGTTGTCGGATTCGTCTGAAAATTTCAGGGCAGATAGATCTTGACCTGATCAACAATTTTACTATGTCGGATTTGCTCTAAATACTTTGGTTTTAAAGATATAAGCCAAAATATACATTTTACCCCTGTGTTCTATTTTTAGCCATGGCGGCCATCTTGGTTTGATGGACAGGTCAGCGGACACATTTTTTAAACTAGATACCCCAAGGATGATTGGGGCCAAGTTTAGTTAAATTTGGCCCAGTAGTTTCAGAGGAGAAGATTTTTGTAAAAGTTTACGGACGACGGACGCAGGACACCAGACGACGGACGCCAAGTGATGAGAAAAGCTCACTTGACCTTCCAGGTCAGGTGAGCTAAAAATGATTTTTCGGGCCCCAATTTGGCCACCAAATCCTAAACATTTAGGACCATAACCCCCAAAATATTTTAATATCATAGATTTATATTTACTTAAACTTAAGTTATTTTCCAGAAACCAAATGTCTTCAGAAGACGCTGACAACGATGTGATACCAATTTTGCGACTGCAAATTTTTTTGACGTCGTACAAAAATAGAAAAATAATTTTTTACAAATTTCCTTCTAGATACTAGCTTTTAATCATTAACAAGCTTCTGTCTAAGGATAGTTTAAGAAAGTCTTTAACCACAAAGAGAATATTTGTGGACGCTGCAAAATGACGCTACAGCTGATGATGGAATGTAGGGTATCCGTGCTTTTGCGACAAAAGTCACTGGCTCAACAAAAACAAGAAACACTTATGAAAAACAGGCTCCTGACTTAAGATAAGTGTATAAAAAAGTGTGTACAGATAGTAATGCAACTAATTATACAAAATATCCTTCTATCACAAGTAGTTTGTTTTCCTGGACTTTCGTGGCAGGCGAGACAATTAGTCAAATATCATCATTTAAATAAGGATTTGAACTCCAGAAGGAGTCATCAAATGGTTTTGGTGTTACAATGGGTGCCACATGTGGAGCAGGATCTGCTTAACTTTCAAGAGCACCTAAGATCTCCCCCCCCATTTTTGGATGAGTTTGTGCTATTCAATCTACAGTTTTCTGTGTTGTGATCAGTGTACTGGTTTGTCTGTTGGTCTTTTTCTATACTAGCCATGGTGTTGTGAGTTTGATTGTCTTTCAACTCTCTTTCAGCATTTTTTGAGATCTTGTTTTTCTGGTAATTTTTTTGGAAAACATGTATTTTTCTTGGATATTTGATTTCATGGTTTTGTCAGTCTAAATTCAAGCCTTTATAAAATTTGTCTTTCAATGAATATTAAAATTCATTATTCATGTGTACCCACATAATACACGAAAATTGGTATCCCACAAATAGACATGAACCCACAGTAGCCTGAAAAATCATTTGACATTCTGAATCATTGATTACTATAACAAGAGTGCACACACTGAAATGTCTCACCTTCTTTACTATAATCATTGATATTATAATGATAGTACTAAATATAAAGCTTTACTTACTACCACAATCACATAGTTTTATAAACTTAACATGATTTAAGAAAATGAGGTCAAGCCTTCAAGGTCATATAAACCAAATGAGAATACATTGTACACCTTACAATCATTCAATACACTAAATATAGTGTTGCTGATGCCCCTGTTGATGACAATGGGATACCAATATACGACCGCAAAATTTTTGCAGTCATATTAAACCTATAATCACTAAACAATGAAAATAAGGTCAAGTCAGATGTCACCTGCCAGTTGGACATTTAACACCTTACAGTCCTTCCATACACCAAATTTACTAGCTCTATTGCTTATAGTATCTGAGATATGGACTTGACCAACAAAACTTAACCTTGCTCACTGATCCATGAAATGAGGTCCAGGTCAAGTGAAAACTGTTTGACGGGCATGAGGACCTTCCAAGGTACGCATTTACCAAATATAGTTATCCTTTTACTCATAATAAGAGAGAAATTAACATTACAAAAATTCTTAACTTTTTTTCAAGTAGTATTTTTACAAATATGTCTAAATTTCATATACTTCCATGAAGGTTTGACATTTTTGAAGTTATTGATGTCTTTATAAACTAGAGGCTCTAAAGAGCCTGTGTCGCTCACCTTGGTCTATCTGAATATTAAACAAAGGACGCAGATGGATTCATGACAAAATTGTGTTTTGGTGATGGTGATGTGTTTGTAAATCTTACTTTACTGAACATTCTTGCTGCTTACA
This sequence comes from Mytilus galloprovincialis, assembly GCF_965363235.1. Classification (NCBI taxonomy): domain Eukaryota; kingdom Metazoa; phylum Mollusca; class Bivalvia; order Mytilida; family Mytilidae; genus Mytilus; species Mytilus galloprovincialis. The sequence continues at coordinate 89,668,002 of NC_134840.1, forward strand.
ATTATCTCTATCTATAATGAACTAGGCCCAGTAGTTTCAGAGGAGAAGATTTTTGTAACAAGATAACTAAGATTTACGAAAAATGGTTCAAAATTGACTATAAAGGGCAATAACTCCCTAAAATTGATAGATAATCAATTTTACCTCATGTCAGATTTGTTCTTAATGCTTTGGTTTTTGAGTTATAAGCCAAAAACTGAATTTTACCCCTATGTTCTATTTTTAGCTTGGTTGGTTGGCCGGGTCACGCCACACATTTTTTAAACTAGATACCCCAATTGTGATTGTGGCCAAGTTTGGTTTAATTTGGCCCAGTAGTTTCAGAGGAGAAGATTTTTGTAAAAGATTACTAAGATTTACGAAAAATGGTTAAAGATTGACTATAAAGGGCAATAACTCCTAAAGGGGTCAACTGACCATTTCAGTCATGTTGACTTAGGCAGCAACCATTTGATTTTCTGGGGGGGGGGCTATGGTTTTTTTTGGAAAAAAAAGTTTGTTTCCAGTTTTTGGAGAAAAAAATAATTTGTTTTGAATTCTGAAAAAAAAAAATTGTTTGTTACACCCTCAGCTGCCACTATATGTAATGTTAAAATTGAAAGAAAAAAATTGTTTTCGACTTGTCGCGAAAAAAATAGATTGTACAGAAAAAAAAACCATAGCCCCCCCAGAAAATCAAATGGTTGCTGCCTTATTTGTAAATCTTACTTTGCTGAACATTATGGCTGTTTACAGTTTATCTCTATCTATAATAATATTCAAGATAACAACCAAAAACAGCAAAATTTTCTTAAAATTACCAATTCAGAGGTAGCAACCCAACAACGGGTTGTCCGATTCATCTGAAAATTGCAGGGCAGATAGATCTTCACCTGATAAACAATTTTACTTCCTGTCAGATTTGCTCTAAATGCTTTGGTTTTTGAGTTATAAGCCAAAAACTGCATTTTACCCCTATGTTCTATTTTTAGCCATGGCGGCCATCTTGGTTGGTTGGCTGGGTCACGCCACACATTTTTAAAACTAGATACCCCAATAATGATTGTGGCCAAGTTTGGTTTAATTTGGCCCAGTAGTTTCAGAGGAGAAGATTTTTGTAAAAGTTAACGACGCCGGACACAGGACGACAGACGACGGACGCCAAGTGATGAGAAAAGCTCACTTGGCCCTTCAGGCCAGGTGAGCTAAAAACAGAGTTCCAAAGTTCGAAGTGATGCACATACTTTATTTTCCAAGGTACAAGGGCAATAACTGAAAAAAGATTTTTTAAATATGTGATCTGCACTTTATTTCGAACCTGTCCAAGACATTGCTGATATAAACCTTTAATGATACAAGTTTCATAAAAATCTGGTAAGAATTGTACATCTGAAAGCTAACAAGACCTGACAGAATGACAGATGGACACCCAGTATTTTTATGTCCCCTGCATTGGCATCCATTGTGCAGGGGAAAAAACTTTAAAGATGCCTCTGACGCCACTAACAGAATCTATGATCACTATGTCTTGCTTTCGCAGGCTTGACAAGAGAGACGGCAATACAAACCCCCACCAAAACCTGTGGGCGAAATAAAATGATCCAACGTGGTAAGTTGTTAGTAATTGTGGAAAGTCCTTTCTTTATTTACTTTGTTTCAATCGTATTATCAGTAACTATAAACCTAAGACCTTCCTCAAACTTTATGTGACCATATAGGATTTTGGTTACAACTGGTCATGCTGGTTAAAGAGTAGTAATTCAGAAATTCCTTACTTTCCTTATTTATAAACAAATTTCAGTCCACACATCGTTTACCTCATGTATTGGTTTCAGCTCACCTGAAGCTTAACATGACATTGATTTTAAAAATTTGCATTCTAAGGTATAATATTCTCACATTTATAAAGCATGATACCATGAAGCTCTGATTTGTATACTTTCTGAGAACAAGCATTATCGTCCCCTACCAGTTAAAAATTCATTTCATTGGAACAAACTTCTAACTTGATCTATAACTTGTAATGGTGTAAACTTCATAACAAATATTAAGTAAAATATCTTCAAGCATGACAAAAAAAAATGTGTTGAAAACTAATTCTGTAAGAGAATTTTCTGCGTCCAGTTAGTATCATAACTCTGCACAAAACCTTCAGAACGGAAAACAAAATTCAAACTTGAACTGTAACTTGTCATGATAAAATTAAACTATCTACCAATTATGAAATCAATATCTTTTAGAATGACAAAATAAATGCCATTTATTCATATTGTGATTTCAAAATATAACTGATTATTATAGTGAATTTTCTAAGTGAATGGACCATAACTCTGAACAAAATTGTCAGACCAGAACAAAATTTGAACTTGAACTGTAACTTGCCATGATAAAACAATACAACAAATATAAAATCAATTCTTTTAAACAGGAAGTTGTTGCAAAATGAATCTGAAAACCCATCGCACAGTATAGCTGAAACCAAATTTCAGATATGCTTTAATAATGCAGTTCTTGAGAAAAAAGTAATTTCAAAGACTTCTATTTACTTATACTATAGTTATTGTCCGGAAACCAAATGTGTTCGGAAAATGACAGGATACCAATATACCATTGCAAAATTTTGAAAAACTGATTTGTTGGACTAGAGACAGACAGGGTGCAAACATAAAGACTCATTCCACTTTGTTGGTTGGGGACTAATAAGCTGGTACACTGATACAGAAATATGTCTCACCTCTATGTTATTTTCATAATCAAATGTCAATTTTGAAATAATACAGCAATTCTCTTATATGTAATATATTCAAATTCAATGACTGAAGGTACAGGGTCAAATATTTTCTGTGGAAATAAGATATTCATAAGGCATGCTTATAAAATTGGATACAAAATAGTATCGACTTAATATAAGTGGTTTCCCTAAAACTGACCTAATCATCAACTTTAACATTAAAATTGAATTACTGTTTAAGATAATAGACCATCACTAAGGCGATAGGCCAACAAGACCTGATTATCTTCATGGAAATGAGTTGGGTTTATACTCTTACAACGGCATATCAAATATCCACACTACCAGAAACAGAACACCTGAGTCTCTCTTGCCTTTAGACTCTGTATAAGAAGCAACAAAAAATGTGACAAAATGAAGGCCATGTTGGTTGACAGACAGGTATCAGTAACATTTTAAAATCAAATAAATAGGGAATGTGTCAATGGGACACAGATAATGTCCCTGCTTGCATATCATATAAAGTTACAAAGGAACATAACTAAGTAAAAGTGACGCTATCAAAATTTAAATCTGTATTTTATCATGTTTATGTAAGTTTCATAACATATGGTTAAGGCAAACTTAAGTCAGAGAGCAGATCTAAATATTTTACAATTTTTCATATTTTCAAAAGGGACATAACTCTAGAATGGATAAAGTGACAGCACCAAAATTCAAATTAGTTTTGCGTTTTGTGGTAGTTAGCATTGTGTATAAGTTTCATAACACTTGGTTGAAGCAAACTGAAGTTAGAGAATAGCAACTAACTTTGGGAATTACAGATGGACAAGGGTAAAACGTAATGCCCCATCCACCACGGCTTGGGCATAAAATACACTAATGATGATTGAGACCAAGTGTTGTTAGATTTGGCATAGAAGTTTCTTGAGAAGATTTTTGTAACGGTTTAATGATGATGAATGCCAATGGATGAGAAAAGCTAACTTGGACCTGTTGTCCAGGTGAGTGGATTTCAACATTAAAAATTTCCCCCACATTTTCTTTATTTCCCTCAATTATGCTCCGGGCACTCCTCATTCTCCTAATGGCGTTCTCCCAAGGTAATCAATAGTCCAGCCAAGTTAAAAGAAAATTAAAGTAGACATGAACTGAATCTGAACCATCTTTAAACAGGTTTTCTTGATATCCCTTGTTCTTTCACAAAATTTGATAAAACAAAGATTGTGTACATGTACATCATACATTTAGCTTAAAAACTTGGAAGTAAATTGCAGGCTTTGCAAGCTTGGTAAAAGCAAAATTTTCCCCACAAAATCCCCCCCCCCTTTTGGATCCGACTATTTAAGATATGCCTCTGGTAAAAAAAATATTGGAAAAAAATATTTATTCAATAGCAGTCAGTTAGTCTCTGCAAATATTAAATCAACTTGCACAGCTAATTAAAGTATAGAATAAGAATAGTACTGTGTATATCAACTTGCACAGCTTGGAGACGTTGACGGTTAGGTTTGTATATCAAATTTCATATAATGGACATATATCTAGGATAAAAAAGAAATACGATAGCAACAGGTAACGATGCATAGAAACAATTTATAATACATCTATTGACCCAAATACACGATTCAATTGATTTTACACGACATAATTGAGTTTGTTCCCCTTTAACGTTTCAAATAAATCAAGTTAAATGCCTGTCACCTAATTTCATTCGAAACGATGTTCTTGAGAAAATTCACATTATTTAGATCTATTTACGAATTTGTCAATTAACGTGTTACAATGTAAATATTTTCCTGTTATTAGTAAGTCAAAGGAGTTCGAATTCTCGATAATTATTGAGTTACAAAGCAAAACAGCAATAATACACAATGCTATTAAAACACAAATAACAACAATGATGTCCCAAACTTTACATGTGTCCTCCCATCAACCTTCGTTCAAACGGATTATCTATTAATAATCTATATATAAGACAATCAGTACACTAGTTAAATGTTTCTGAAAATCTCAAACTATCTGCCGTTACTCGGATACAAATGACATCCGCTTGAAGAGAATCTTATTCCTGATTACATTCACACCAAGGTACAATGTATAATCCAACTTGCATATAGCAATGAACCATGTCTTCATTCTCATTTCGTAACTCATCTGTAGAATTCAGTTCTCTCTTGATATAAAATATACCCAGGGCAGGGTACATAAGCTTAAATTTCATGTGTCCCTTTCCTTTTTAATTTTTGCTATATCTTTTATATCATCTCCAAGAATCGTAGCGATCTCTCCTTGCATGAATGCCCAAGGAACGTTAGAACCAACGAGAGGACATTTCTTTCCACTCGGACAATATACTTCTGTCCCTGCACCTTGTCGCTTTATACTGTCTCTAGAACACGGAAAACAAAATTTGTGATCCGCAACTGAAGGACATTGTACGAAATGAGTATCCTCTAGACGTTCGTGACATAGGGTACATCGTAAAGATTCTGAACTAGAAACTGACGACTCGGGATGAGTGTTACCACTAATTCCATCTGCTATTTGTGGGTGTCCTGTTGTCAATCTGCTCCTTGGAAGAACGCCGTTAGGAGAATGGTGAGTGCCCGGAGAACAAGAACCAGATGAAATATTATCTGTGACAGTCATTAAAGCTGCCATTGGTGATGGCCCGTTATGAGGTCCATTTACTCCATCTGGGGGTGTTGTTGTCACAGTGTTGTTTCCAATGGGCGACATCGACGTCGAACTTGTAGGTCCATACGTTGCTGAATTAATTGTCAATTTTAGGGCTTCAGATTGGCTTTGAATCCATTGTTGCCTCTTTCTTTGTTCACCAAAGTCATTTTCTGGTTCAGGCGATGTTTTGCGCTTCTTAATCTGACTTTCAAACGATGCCTGGTGTCCAATCATTCTTGCATGACCAGTCGGTAAAGTTCTATGAATATTTCCTGGTGTGGGAAGTGGTGGTAAATTTGGATGCTGATACTGAGTAGGAACAAGATCCTGCTTTGCAGGTTCTTTAAAGAAACGCACAGTCTCTGATAAGAAGTCACTTAAATTTTTCCAGTCTCCACTGCCACGTTTCATTTCGTACTCAATATATTTATAACCAGAGGAAAGTCCCTTTCCAATCTCTTTCATACTATCATAGTGCATCTGTTTTGCAACGCTTGTCGCACTTGTATAGATATTCCCAGAACCTAGGGGATATTCCATGTATACTTTTAACTCGTATTCGGTGCCATTTTTTGAGGTAGCATCAAATGCAAACACTCTGCCGTAGATATTGTGATCCTTTTTGAATCGGATTTCGAATGGTGCTGATGTAGAAAGGAGGTTAGTTGAATCACGTATCATTGGTGGTCGTTTAACTATCTCGTCTTGACTACTGAATTTAAATATATCATCAGCATTTAAACTACTGTTTGTTAGATCCTCGTCATCATGCTCTCTCTTTCCATTTATTGTACCAACCGTTGGACCATACGCAATATTCGAACCCGGGATTGCGCCGTAGGGATGTCGAGTCGGTACATTCATTCCACTGCTGTGAATTGATGGGTGTATTGGAAACACTGAACGGTTAACAGACACCGGGAAAATGTGTCCCCTTGAATGTTCAACAATATTTTCTTCCGGTCTGTTGTGAATTCCATTTGTCAGTCGAGGTGGGAACTCGTTCATTACACCTCTTTGCCTACTTTCAAAACGGTCTGCAGATGAAGCTCTAGATTGTTCAAAGTGTTCCAAATTAGCTCTATTTCCGGGAATTTGTCCAATAGGCTTTATACACTGGCGACCGTCGTGGAACCCATGATTCCGTTTCATTTGCCTTGCCGCATCGAGCACCATTTCAATTCTATCAGCCCCTTCATAGTTTACACAACCCCGACACACGGGTTCCGAAAAATCATGAACCATAGCCCATGGCATACGTGGTAAATCACATAGATAGCACTGTTGTCTCTGAGTCCTAGGTGGCATCGACATTGTTGACAATATTCCACATTAATTAAATATTTTCCATTTACGTTTTACGTTCATTGACTGGAACTATTATCAGAGATATCTAATATGTCTTTGCTAGTGGTATGAATGATATTCTACTACCGCCTTCCACTTGAAAATTAACAATGTTTTCGATTTCGGCGCATGCGTTTTATATTCCGTGAAACTAATCGGCCTTTTTCTTTTGATATTCACATTTTGTATGATCACGCAAAGTAGTTACTCTATTATTACAGAAGTGAATCACCAAAGGATACCAAAAAATTCAATATGTAAACTGTGGTGTACGGTATCACTAAAAAATTCTTTGCAAAATTAAACACGCACACACGGATTGTCACATTAAAATTGGATCGAACATACTGATCGCCTGTCAACAATTTAAATCATATATCATTAGTAGCTGCTTAGAAACCGTGGAGTGTTCATATATCCGTATTAAAGTATTTCAATTATATTTATATTTAGGTTTCAGACTGGCAATATTCATTCAGATAACGTATCAGTTGCAAGTTGATCGTTATGAGGCTATGAGGAAACAACTAAAATTTATGCAGAAACATTTCTTTTCTGTTAATCATTACTTGATTGTGAGTTTTAAACAAGTATTAGTTTACGTGCGATCGTGTCTATTCGCCTGCGTGATGAATTCAACTATTAGTTAAGCCAGTATAGTTCAAAAGCAAGTTCACATCGATATTTAAGATTAAAATGGGGAAACTCTATTTGCAATTCTACACCTGCTATTAAAGAGCCGTCTCTGTCGGCAATCGATCGGAAAATCTATTGTGAGAGGTTTATGTCCTACATTTCCAACCATGGAAACACACACTTGTCAATGAACATGACGTCAGAAGTTATAAACAGGGTTGGATAATAGCCAACATTTCTCTTGTCAAAATTAATGTCCTGTCAGTTCAATTGGGAATAAATACACTAACATGTTATACGTACAATTTACTTAAGATATCAACCGTGACAATACATACGTTGTCTTCCTATACGTAATGAATGTCTTAAATTCTTTAATTATTTCTTATCGTTTCCCTATAAACAAATATCACAATAAAATACAATATCAAGCGGTGCTTAAATGGGCATTAGTTACGAATTAAAACGTAAAATTATACAAATCAAAACGTATACAAATCAAATCAAAACTTCCTTTATTTTTCCATTATTTTTTTTCAAGTTACAATTTTAATAAAGATAAAGAACCATATAATTAGAAATCTGGGAAAGTATAATAGTCCCAGTAGAAATAAAATGTTTCAAAAACTAAAGGCTCTTAAGAGCCTGTGTCGCTCACCTTGGTCTATGTGCATATTAAACAAAGGACACAGATGGATTCATGAGAAAATTGTGTTTTGGCGATGGTGATGTGTTTGTAGATCTTCCTTTACAGAACATTCTTGCTACTTACAATTTTCTCTATCTATAATGAACTTGGTCCTTTAGTTACAGAGGAAAATATTTTGTAAAAAAAAATTGTTAAAAATTGACTATAAAGGCCATAACTCCTTAAGGGGTCAACTGACCATTTTGGTCATGTTGACTTATTTGTAGATCTTACTTTGCTGAACATTATATTGCTGTTTGCAGTTTATCTCTATCTATAGTAGTATTCCAGATAAAAACGAATCAGATGCTCCGCAGGGCGCAGCTTTATACGACCGCAGAGGTCGAACCCTGAACAGTTAGGGCAAGTATGGACACAACATTCAAGCTTGATACAGCTCTGATATTTCTTTTGTAAAAAACATGCATAACTGTTACAGTAGAATATAGCAAATAAATTTCGCTATGCATTAGAGTATCGGTTTTGTTTCAAATTCGTCAAAATAAATTATAACTAGATCTGTCCTATTGACACGAATGGCATCGTCTCAAAAATTGAAAATAAAAATGCAATTTCAAAAACACATGTATGATAGTATCAAGCTCTCAAGACTTGATTCATAACACTTTATCAAAATCAAAAGTCAATAACTTCGCAAAAAAATAGCTGAGAAGAACAAAACTTCAACTCGATCTGTAACATATCATGATTACCTCACATAATTATATTCAAAACCCAGCCTAAAAGGCGTTCGGAAAAAAAAGTCAAAATAATTGTGATTTTCACCATTTTATCAAAGTCCAAAGTCTATAGTTTCGCCAAATATTAGCAGAGCAGAAAAAAACGTTAGCTTGATCAGTAACTCATCATGATTAACTCGCATACCAACAATCAGCCAATACCTGAAGTTGTTCAGAAAACAGTTCAAAATGAGATAACTGAAAATTTCAACAATTTTTCAAGTCCAAAGACCGTAATTTCAGCAAAATTGGGCAGAGCGCAAAGAAAATTAAACGAAGAGAAAGTCGAGTGCACCATTTCGTGTTCGGGCGTTTTTTAAGTCACAGGGACTCGGTTAGCAGATTAAAATTTTGTTTATTAATGTTTTTTTTTTTTATAGTATTTCCTGTCTTTTTGTATTACTTTATTAAGGTATTTGACGTTTACATCACTATTTCTTTGTTTTCTAGCAATGTGCAGTTTGCTATCCATATCCGTATATTAAAAAATATATTTTCAGGAGGAATACCGTTAAGGGTATGATGGAGGACCAAGATAATAAGACACAATATGTCAAGAATTGACAAGAAAAAAATATGACCAAAATATGTCCTATGCAAAATAATCAGTTATTGCATTCTTCAAATAATGACGTTCGATCGTTCAGGAAAACTTTACTTACACATGGACGAGTTTAACAAATTAAATTAGAAAACATTGCGTGCAAAAAATTAATATGAAGCTGTTTTAAAGGCCGACTCTCATATGGTTTGCAATATACACCAAAAACCATTAATATGCCCATCCTTAAACGACAGATAATTGGTTCGTTGTTCACGCGATCATCAAAAAAATATCTGCTGATGACAGTGTATCGTGCAAGGTAGTTAGACCTGGTAGACATTGGTAGAACCAAGTGATTTGATAATTCAATTGATTTATCAGACATTAATCATTTCTAACCTTCGAATGACCATTGACACGCAAAAAGCATATAAATTACGCCTATAACAACACAACATTGAATTTGATCATAGATATCGGCGATTTGGATGAAAATTTAATATTTTCTAACTTCACTTTCACTATGCAATGTCAGGAACACTATCTATAAATCAAAACTTTCCGTGCTAAAATAAATTATGAGGATTAGTTTGCATGCTATGGATTCTGGATCGTGTCGCATTTCAGCAACATTTCCATTTTAATAACAAACAATGTCATTAATGGAGGCTTATTTTTACTTCCATGAAAAGTAACATAATGTAACTGCGAACACTAAACAAATAATGACACGAACTTATAAGTCTGCTGACAGGGAAACTTGTCGAATAATTGAATAACAGAAGAGTACCGAAAAGGACAGAAAATTATCACAAAAAAAAAAAAAAACCCCAATCATTACCGAAAACAACCGATTATGATAAATTTTGACGATTTTCGTCCTATTTCTTGATCCCGGAGAACGAGGGGTGCTCGCTATAGATCTCCAGGCTGTAGTCTGCTTGAAGAGTTGATCCCAACAATACTTCCATGATCCCAGTTTACACATTAACCCCAACAGTAATTAGGTCGGAGTGAAACTGATTCCGGTACAGCAGTTTAAAGAAGGTCATTTGGACACCCAAAACTAACCGGAATTTCAAGATTTCAAGTTTTCCCCAATTGTTAACTTCAACCTGAGACTACTATAACGTTATAGTAGTCTCAGCTTCAACTGGACTTGAAACTAGAAGTAGTCGTTAAGGGGATTACCCTTTTGACTGGATTGAATGACAGGACCAAAATAAAAATAAAACAGTTAAAGGTTAATAACTTTTTTATTACTCATAAGGTTTATCTTAAATTTGAAGATTTCACCATTTTTTAAAATACATAGATTTCAGGGGATTTTTTTTTTTTTTGTTAAAGCTATTGAAAACGTCAACTGACCAACGCTGAGAATGACAGGACCAAATCAAAATACTAATAACTCACAGTTAAAGAAATTGATTATGGAAAGGGACCAGAGAGAAAGGGACTGAATTTTCGGGTTGGAATAGACCTGAAGATATACATCTCAAATTATACAAATCAAAACTTCCTTTATTTTTCCATTATTTTTTTTCAAGTTACAATTTTAATAAAGATAAAGAACCATATTATTAGAAATCTGGGAAAGTATAATAGTCCCAGTAGAAATAAAATGTTTCAAAAACTAGAGGCTCTTAAGAGCCTGTGTCACTCACCTTGGTCTATGTGCATATTAAACAAAGGACACAGATGGATTCATGAGAAAATTGTGTTTTGGTGATGGTGATGTGTTTGTAGATCTTAATTTAGTGAACATTCTTGCTACTCACAATTTTCTCCATCTATAATAAACTTGACCCTTTAGTTACAGAGGAAAATATTTTGTAAAAAAAAATTGTTAAAAATTGACTATAAAGGCCATAACTCCTTAAGGGGTCAACTGACCATTTTGGTCATGTTGACTTATTTGTAGATCTTACTTTGTTGAACATTATCTTGCTGTTTGCAGTTTATCTCTATCTATAATAGTATTCCAGATAAAAAAAAACAATCAGATGCTCCACAGGGCGCAGCTTTATACGACAGCAGAGGTCGAACCCTGAACAGTTGGGGCAAGTATGGACACAACATTCAAGCTTGGTACAGCTCTGAATTTGGATTGTGATTAAATAGTTGACACAGCAAAGGTTTCTGACACAGAATGAATGTGGTCTAATGAACTTAAAAAAAAATCGTTTGCTTTTGAGCAATACACTTGGCTGTTGAATATAAATCCCCTATTTTTTTTCACCTCCCCCAATCCCTTATTCCAAAAAAATAATCTCAATTCAAATTTCTAATTAAACAATAACTACTCATTTAAATACATCATAAAGTATTGAAATATACGTAACTCACAGTCATTGTTAAAATTCATATTAATTAACAGTAACTTTTAAAAATCAATTTACAGCTACACATCTCAAGACAATTATCACTTCCTTTATCAAAATGTTCAAGCAGTGTAAGGGAGGTAATCAAGTAATCAAACATATATAAAACAGTATTCTTTAAATTTTAATTGGAATTGGATTACCTCCCTTCCACTGCTATTAAATTGTCTAAATTGTCCTTTAACCAGAAAAACCCTTGTTTCAGCCCCCCTTTTTTGCCCCTAATTGTTTAATGATTTGATCCATTACCCCCATTTAGCCATCCCTTTGTAGCATGGAAACTTGTGGTATAATTTCAGAGAGATTTATGCACTTAAACACAATTTATTGACTGAAAACTACAAAAAATGCTTATTTTGGCCCCTCACTTATTGAAACCCCCCTTGGAGCAAACACCCCAAAACTCAATTACAGCCTTTCCTATGTAGTAAGAAACCATGTAGTATAATTTCGGAGAGAACCATACACTCAAACACAAGTTATTGTCTGTAAACTAGAAAAATGCTTCTTTTTGGCTCTTTTTTGGCCCCTTATTTCTAAATGTTCAGGGATATTAATCCCAAACTGACACCAAGCCTTCCCTTCATCATATGGAACCTTGTGGTACAATGTCAGAGAGATCCATACAGTTTAACATGAGTTATTGTCCCGAAACTTCAAAAATGCTTGTTAAAAAAATTGGCCCCTTTTTGGCCCTTAATTCCTAGACTATTTGCCCCATAACCCTTAAAATAAATCCCAACCTTCTATTTAATTGTATGAACATTGTGGTACAATAAGAAGATAACTGTATTGTATTTTAAGCTCCGACGGCATCAATTGGGAATTTGATGGTCGCAAATTAAGTTTACTGGCGACGCTTTAGCGGAGACAGTAAACGGGTATTTGCGACCATCAAATCCCAAATTGATGCCGTCGGAGCTTAAAATACAATATTGTTATCTCCATTCTAATGAAACTGACAGAAAACAAAGTTAAAACATGTATTTAAAATCTGGCGCGTACGTCCCATAGCATCAATTGTCAATTGATGCCATGTAAGAAAATGACGTTATCCAATCAAAATGAACGTTAATTCCTAAACCAATGTGACCATAACCCCCAAAATCAATCCCAACCTTTCTTTTGTGGTAATAAACATTGTGTTAAAATTTTATTTATGTATTTTCACTTATACTAAAGTTATTATCCGGAAACCATCCGTCTTCCGACAATGCTGATGACGAGGACGACACTGATGACGCCAACGACGTGATACCAATATAAGATGGCAAAAAATTTTGAGGTCGTACAAAAACGGCAAAATTTCCTTAAAAAATTACCAATTCAGGAGCATTAACCCAATAACCAGTTGTCCAATTCATCTGAAAGTTTCAGGGCAGATAAGTATTGACTTGATAATCAATTTAACCCTTTGTCAGATTTGCTCTAAATGCTTGGGTTTCAGAGTAATAAGCCAAAATCTACATTTCACCCCTATGTTCTTATTTTAGCCATGGCGGCCATCTTCGTTGGTTTGCCGGGTCACCGTACACATTTTTCAAATTTTACCCTAGTGATGATTGTGGCCAAGTTTGGTTAAATTTGGCCCAGTAGTTTCAGAGGAGAAGATTTTTGTAAAAGTTATTGACGACGGATGCCAAGTGATGAGAAAAGCTCACTTGGCCCAAAGAGGTTCACGAAGCTGATAAAATGTGATGCCAAAATAAAAAAAAAGACCAGAACGGACCTGAGATGGTCGGACTTAATTCAAACTCAAAAGCCTTTTATATATTCAATAGATTTCCTTCAACTTTAATTTTTTTTAAATTGTTTAAAATAATATTTTATTGAAATAGAAAATTAAATAATGAAAATATGTTATGGGTGCCAAAACTGGACCTCAACTGAGAATTAAAATTTTGAATGGCCTAGCTAGCTGATATATTTTTTTCAAAGACTTTCCTAAAAATGTTGATTTTGTTAATATTTTATCAAAAAGAAAAAAAACATTAGAAAAAACTACCATTTTTGTGACAAGTCCTAGACCTGAATAAACCTGAAAATATACTTTTTAAGGCGGTATGGAGGCCTCTAGTTGTTAAATTTTAAGAGGTTCTATATGGCTCATTTGATCTCTTGTCAAAATGTGTCTCAATAGGATCAGACCATGTCTTCCTTTTTTCTCTCTAATATTTTATAAAAAGAAAAACAAATAAAATTTATAGTTAAATTTGTGACTGAGCAATATTAAGTTTGTGAAACAAGATCGACTTAATGATAATCCAATTAAAAGTTTATCCAATACTCACTTTTGGCTAGGGAGCAACCGATATTAACTTAAAAAAATGGGGAGGTTATGGTTTTTATCTATGTATATATATTTAGTTCTTGCTGTTCTTGTTAGAACATTAGAAACATGACACACACAAAATGTTAAAAGTATATATGTATCATAAAGTTGACCTCTAAAAGTATGGAGATCCATTGGAGATAAATATTGGTGGTCAGGGTAGGCCCTTCATATGACGGTCGCATCATGGTAAGGGTTAAAATTTACTATATATCTAAATTTAATCATCTAATCACTTTTTAATAAGAATTGTTAACACTATCCAAAATATGTACATAATAATCTCTTTTGAATTCCTTTTTTATTCTTCTTGATTCTTTTCAGCTCTTCTCTGTAAATCGTTGGGTCTTTTCTGCAAATCATTGGACCACTTGTGTGCAATATCAGTGAATTGTGGAGGACTCTCAGTTTCTCTATATTTACATAAATCAGACTTATATCATATTTCTTTGTAAGAAATTGTGTAAAAACATAAAACATGAAAATATAACCTTTGGTTCCATCCGAAAAACGATCAAAATAATTATTTATCATTCCCTTGTTATTTGACAGTTGAAGGAAATTAATCCTAAATTTTAATGCAGTTACAAATTTCTGAGTCCAAAACAGATATCTTAGGTGTTTCAAAGCATAATTTTTTTTGATTGGTGTTTCTATGGAATATTTTGTAAACTTGAGGTTACAAAATTGGTTACTAAAGCTTGTACACTTGAAACTAGAGGCTCTAAAGAGCCTGTGTTGTTCACCTTGGTCTATTTGCATATCAAATAAAGGACACAGATGGATTCATGACAAAATTGTGTTTTGGTGTTGGTGATGTGTTTGTATAATTCTTTCTTTACTGAACAATCTTGCTGCCTACAATTATCTCTATTTAAAATGAAATTGGCCCAGAAGTGACAGTGGAAAATATTTGGTAAACATTTATAAAATTTATGAAAATTGTTAAAAATTGACTATAAAGGGCAATAACTCCTTAAGGAGTCAATTGACCACTTCGGTAATGTTGACTTATTTGAAGCTCTTACTTTGCTGTACATTATTGCTGTTTACAGTTTAACTCTATCTATAATAATATTCAAGAAAATAACCAAAAGCTGCAATTTTTTTTTTAATTACCAATTCAGGGACAGCAACCAAACAACAAGTTGCCCGATTGGTCTGAAAATGTTAGGGCAGATAGATCTTGACCTAATGAACAATTTTATCTACAGCAGATTTTCTCTAAATGCTTTGGTTTCAGAGATATGAACCGAAAACAGCATTTTACTCCTATGCACTATTTTTAGCCATGTCGGCCATCTTGGTTCAGAGGCGGGATCATAGGACATATTTTTTTAAACTAGATACCCTTATGATGATGTTGGACAAGTTTGGTTAAATTTGTCTTTGTAGTTTCAGAGGAGAAGATTGTTGTAAAATATTACAAAAATTTACAAAAATTATTAACAAGAGGCTGTCACAACGACAGCAAACTGGATTTATTAACATTTATTTGTGTCCTGCCAATATCACAAGAACCATAACTGATGAACAGTGAAAGTGAAAATTGTCAATATCAAATTTGACCTCAATTTTGTCATCAGTATCAACATATTAAAATTTGAAATGCTTAGGTTGAATGGTTCATGAGTAAATGCAACAACATGAATGGAAACGCCATTTTTCAATCTTTCAAGAATCATAACTCTTGAACGGTAAAAGTCAAAATCGACATTATTGAACTTGACCTCCATTTTGTCATCAGTAACAACATATTAAAATTTGAAAAGCTTTGGTTGAACAGTTCATGAGTAAATGCACGGACACGACTGGAAATGCCATTTTTCAATCTTCCAAGAATCATAACTCCTGAACGGTAAAAAACAAAATTGTCATTATTGAACTTGACCTACATTTTGTTGTCAGTAACAACATATTAAAATTTTAAAAGCTTTGGTTGAACGGTTGAATTTTAATGAGTAAATGCACGGACAACATTTGGTTGCTGCCCGCCCGCCCACCCGCCCGACTGCCCAGCCGCCCATCCTCAAATCAATAACCGACTTTTTTGTCACAAAATTCCGGTTAAAATTGACTGTGAAGGGCAATTACCCGTACTCCTTAAGTGGTCAACTGACCATTTTGGTCATGTTGACTTATTTGTAGATATTACTTTGCTGAACATTATTGCTGTTTACAGTTTACCTCTATCTATAATAATATTCAAAATAATAACCAACCAGATGTTCCGCAGGGCACAGCTTTATACAACCGCAGAGGTCGAACCTTGAACGGTTGGATCAAGTATGGACACAACATTCAGCATAGGTTTCTGACACAGAATGAATGTGGTTTAATGAACTTAAAACAAAATGTTTGCTTTTGAGCAATTCACTATGCTGTTGAATATTAATCCTCCTAAAAAAAAAAAAATTTGAAGAAATTCTATTTTTATTTCTGAAATCTGAAATGAGAAAAATTGAATCCCCCCCCCAATTTTTTTTCACCTTCCCCTTTCCCTTATTGTAAAACTGATCTCAATACAAATTTAAATGGAGTTTGCAACAATAACTGCTCATTTAAATACATCATAAAATATTAAAATATTAAATATCATACAGTCATTGTTAAAATTAATATTAATTAATAGTTACTTCTAAAAAAAATAGATGGGGAATGTGTCCAAAGGGACACAGATGATGCCCCCGCTAGCATGTAACGTTATAAAGGGACATAACTCAAGAACTGTAAAAGTGAAGCTGCCAAAAATTGAACTTTAACTGAGTTTAGAGGTAATAAGCATTATATATACACATTTCATTAAATTGAGTTGGAACAAACTTAAGTACCGGTAAAGAGAACAGAAACGAAAAAATTCTTCAATTTTTCCACTTGTAAAGGGGCATAACCCTAGAATGGTAATCAAAGTGCTTGTAATCACTGAATGGTAAAGATTGTTTTAACTTATTAGTTGGTAGTAAAAGTGAATATTGCATTGTATATTGTATATAGCATTGATTTAAGTTGATTCAACTACTATTCTGGACAAAAAAAGATAACCCCAATTTTCAAAGAATTTTTCATAAAGCATTGGTTTTATGTGATTCAACAACCATTCTGGACAAAGAAAGATAACTCCAATTTATTTTCTTGAAACAACAAAAATGCTTGTTTTTGGCCCCTTTTTGGCCCTTTATTCCTAGACTGTTTGCCCCATAACCCTTAAAATATATCCCAACCTTCTACTTATGGTATTTAACACTGTGGTACAATTTCAGAACAATTGAAATACTTATACACAACTTATTGTCCTGACACTAGATAAATGGTTTTTTTGGGCCCTTTTGGCCCCTAATTCCTAAACCTTAGGGACCATAACCCCCAAAATCAATCCCAAGCTTCCTTTTGTGGTTATAAACATTGTGCTAAAATTTTATTGATTTCTATTAACTTATACTAAAGTTATTATCCAGAAACCATCCGTCTTCGGACGACACTGACGACAACGACAGAGCTGACGACGTGATACCAATTGCAATATGACCGCAAAAATTTTGCGGTCGTATAAAAACGGCAAAATTTCCTTAAAATTACCAGTTTAGGGTCTGCAACCCAACAACTGGTTCTCTGATTCATCTGAAATTTCAGGGCAGATAGATTTTCTCCATTTTATTTTTTACAGAGTTTGTCTTTAGTGCCGTGTGGAGACAGTAGAATGCCTCCCCGTGCTTCCGGTTTATGCTCTTATAATATACTAGATTATGGAGTGTGTGTCAGAGCGATAACTTCTCTAGTTCATTACTTTAGGAATATTTATCAAAAAGTAGTACTTCAATATCTGCTCTATTATGGTCGGGTTGTTGTCTCTTTGGCACATTCCCCATTTCCATTCTCAATTTTATTTGACCTGATAAACAATTTTACCCTATGTCAGATTTGTCAAATAGCATGAAACTAAAGGATTTAAACTTTTATTTTATAGAATTTCTGCAAAAATGACCAATTTTGGTATTTTATGGTCAAAATAGGCATTTTATAGCTTTTTCAATGTTGATGCATAAATGGCATTCTGATTCAGGTTTTCATGTGTCAATATTTGTGTTTCTATGCCTTAATCCAGTTCTATTACCTGGTACTTATTTATGAACTCTGAATCTACAGAAAAGAAGGTTATCTCAGACAATATGTGCAAAATGTGTTGTATAAATGACCCTTGGCCCTGTTTGGATGAAGTCCAAAGTGGGGAGCTTGGTACATAAAAGTTGAAGTCCATTATATAGACCTGACAAAATTTGTATAAAAAGCACTTTACAATGTCTTTTGTACCTGTTTCATTCCACATAATATCTTTCTTTCTTTCTGTAGGATAGCAAGTGGTTCAAATATAGGCCTGTTGAGACTAAAATTGCATGCAAGTTTTTCACTAAAAAGGCAAAAATCCTTGTATCAGACCATACTGTCTGCAAGAAAAATTAAATGCAAGAGTCTTTTTATGCTCAGATTTGTTGTATCATGTCACATGAGTATAGAAATGATAAAAAAGAAACATTTTTTTATTTCTTATAGCCTCAATATGCATTTTTTTTATGTAAATATGTAACACAGCCTAAATTGACCCTAAATTATTTCCAGTCTTACTTGGCCTAAGACCCTTTTAAACTAATATGATATGTTACTTGTAATTTTTCTTTCTATTTAAAGTACATTCAATACATATGTAAGGATTAATTACAACCAAAAAGCTTCACAAATTTAAAATTGCTGGAAAATATTACATCTTCATGTAAGGCCTCCCTTCATTGAAAAACCTCAATTTTTAGGTGCAGGCTCATATAAATTTGACTTTTGAATAATTATGCTAAGTCTGACAAATCAAATGAGTACTCTATTGCATTTAGTACATGATAATTGATATATTAAGGCAATTAAAAAGTATTTTTTTGCAATATTTAAATTTTTAAAGCCCCAAATGTTGATAGTTGAAATTTTTCAATTTTAACGTCAAAATTTAACACGCAAAGTTGAGTATAGAATTTAACATACTGTCTATAATATATGTCTTATTGTTATGAAACTTTGTAAGCAGTGTTATAATTTATTAAGCTTTAGTCATACCAAGTTTTATTAAGATTGGCCAACTTTTTCTATTCTATGAGGTCTGAGACCACAATTGTCGTTCCTTCATTTTCGTTGTCCACAAATATAGTCCCTAGTGTTGAGGGTTACTTGCCAATATTTTTTATACCCCTTCCAAATTTATTTCTCCATGTTTTATGCCTCAAATTGTAAGTAGGGGGGTGAAATTACACTGTAAAAAAGTTGGGTTCAGAATTTTAAAGGAAAGTAGTGATTTGGTCCAGCTGAAAAAGGTTAAAAATAAGCACTTTGGAAGCTGTCAAAAGATTTCAAGACGCACTAATCATAAAATTGTCCATATTTTGAGTTAGAGCAGGTGAAGTTTTCTATAATTTTGATATAATTTGTCCCAAAAGTAGTACAACACACTGTAAAAATTTCATTGAGAAAGCGCTGGTGGGATTTTTTAAATTTTCATTTATGTTCTAAAAGAAATGCACTACAAATTAATTGTGCTCTTGGACCATAGATTTAATTGTTTTTTATTTTCACATACTTAGCCTTGGTTGGTATCTATCTATATTATTAAATGAGAAGACCTCCTTTTGTGTGTCGCTGTTCTTCCTTCTACAATAAATTAATCATCCTGCCTTGGTGTCCTCTAGGTACCATGCATAATAAGTCACATTTGTCATCCTCACTTATGATTATTCAGTTTGGGTTATTTTGGGAGGAAAACGTAAATAAAGGTGTACTGCTATTATTTCTGTTATCATACTGATTTGTAAGTCATAGACAAGACTTCCATTAAGGATGTTTACAGAGGCGGATTTAGAGGGAGCCCAGAGGGGAAAAATTTTGTTGATTATATAGGGAATCACTGAAGCATGACCCATGCGGCCCCCCTCTTAGGCCGTCAGTGGGCCCCTTCTTATGTTAATTTCTGCATCCGCCACTGTTTAAAATCACACAAAATTTTTGTGTATTTTCGAACATCAAAATAATTCATGCATTACATAGATGTTTTTTTATTTTCACATGGCCTGGTTCGTTATCTTTACACTAGCTAGTTATTTTTGGGGCCCTTTATAGCTTGCTGTTCTGTGCGAACCAAGGCTCCGTATTGAAGATTGTACCTTGACCTATAATGGTTTAATTACTTTTATAAATTGTGACTTGAATAAAGAGTTGTCTCATTGGCACTCATATCACATCTTATAACAATTAAATGTGAAGACCTCTTTTTGTGTGTCACTTCTCTCCTTTACACAATAAATTAATCATCATTACTCTGTGTCATTTTCACATGGCCTGGGTCGTAATATTTGTAAATTTTATCCCTTGCTCACTCTTGGGATAACATTCCAATATAACAACCCGGCCCATGTAAAAATTTTCAACAAATCTTATAATGGTTTGCATGAATAATTTCTTAAATATAACATGATTGTATACCAGTTTCAGGGGTTAAAGGAATGTTTGATAACAGTACCTGTAGCTCAGGTACCCAAACAATTGTTTGTAATCGAGTTAGCAAATTTAGGGTTAATCGTAAATTTTCAAAAATTCTGTGTAATTTTAAACAGTCCTAAAAATTGTGCGTTCATGTACCTACAAATAGTTGACCATTTGCATTGCTTTAGATTTACATCCAATATTTTGAACTGGTGAAAAGTTAAAAATGTTAAATTGACAATAGTTCATGTTTAAGATACTTTTAATGCTTGTCCTGAAATTCTCCAGTCATAAAATCTTTTACAAAAATTCATCCTACAACAGTTTACAATATTTCAACCACTCTCTAAATGCCTGGAAATTTGCTGGAGTGTTCTAGTATACTGTGGATTGATTATTATTCTTTGGATACTAATTGTTGTTCGTGGGTACAGTTAAACCACAATATTAAAAGTTCAATGAATGACAAATTTTCTTAAGGCTTATAAACCACGAAATTAAATATGTATACGTTTTCCTTCATCCACGTAATTGGTTACCACGAAAATAAGCGAATCAACAGTACTTGGAATAAGCAAAGTTTTATTCTATACAATACTACAGACAAAATTTCTAAATTATGACTAAACTTGACTGTAATGCTTAAAATAACCAGTATTACAAAGGAGAAACCACATTCAGTTCTTTCAACAAAAAGTCTTCTTTAAACTACAGGTCTTCAGAAGGATAAGCACTTTTATGTAGATCAAACATGAGGCTGCCAGAGTAGTGACAGCAAACCAGATTTCCTGCAGAGTTTGAACCAAGAACAGTTGGGCAAGTATGTACACTATATTTAAGCTTAAACAGCACTGCTTTTGAATTATGAATGAATATTTTACACAGCATAGCTTTGTAACACAAAATGAATGTGGTCAGAGAACCAAAATGAAATTGGACATTTACCTAAATAGCCATTAATTTGGTCCAATATCCAAAATCTAAGTACATTGTTAGAATCAGCATACCAAAAAATTCATTTTTTAATGAAATCAAACAAAATTCTAATTACGGACCATTTGGACATTAATGTGGACAAATTGATAAATGAGCCAAAAATCCCAAATCTCTAAATACATGGCTATAGTAGGCATTTCAAACAACCAATAAATTCAATTTTTGTTGAAATCAAGTTTGATTTTGGACCCTGATTTGAACCAACTTGAAAACTAGGCCAAAAAATTCTATATTTAAATAAAGGTTTATATTCAGCATTTACCTATACACATTTAGTTTATGTTCAAGTAAAACAATTTAATTTCGTCCATATAGCTTTCTATTTGAAGCTAACTGAAAAGGTCAGTAATGATAAATGAAAATTAGCATTTATCTGTAATTAACCTGTAAAAAAATCAGCGCAAATGAAAAGAAAAATAGGCGCAAATGAAAAAATGAAATTGGTGCAAATGAAAGAATGACAATTTTAAAAATCGGCGCAAATGTCATACGCCCGATATCAATACCCAATTACCTAATCAAAATGTTTTAAAAAGGGCCTGCACATCAACACACCTTAATGACATACATTCTTGAATGAACTGCTAACAAAACATACCCATTTTTCAGTTTATGTGTGTATATTGTGCACATACATGAGAACTATAGGGAACTATATTTCAGTGTGAATACATTTAGTAACAGTAGTTAACCTGTCGTGTTGTTAGGGAGGCCCGTGCTTAAGTAAAGATTTAGAACAAGTTCTTATCTTTCCAAAAACTTAACTTTGACCACTGAACCATGAAAATGAGGTCAAGGTCATATGACACCTACCAGCTTGACATGTACACCTTCCAATCATTTCATACACTAAATATAGTAGACCTATTGCATACAGTATAAGAAAAACAGAACAAAACACAAAAACTTAACTATAACCACTGAACCATGAAAATGAGGTCAAGGTCAGATGACACCTGCAAGTTGGACATGTAAACCTTACAGTCCTACTAGACCTATTGCTTATAGTAACTGAGATATGGACTTGACCACCAAAACTTAACCTTGTTCACTGATCCATGAAATGAGGTCAAGGTCAGATGAAAACTGTCCCCTGGGCATGAGGACCTTGCAAGGTATGCACATATCAAATATAATTATCCTATTACTTATAATAAGAGAGAATTGAACATAACAAAAAATCTTAACTTTTTTTTCATAAAGTCACTGAACCAGGAAAATGAGGTCAAGGACATTGGACATATGACTGACGGAAACTTCGTAACATGATCGAGTCATCTATATACAAAGTATGAAGTATCCAGATCTTCCGCCTTCTAAAATATAAAGCTTTAAAGAAGTAAGCTAACACCTCCACTGCTGGAACACTATTCCTATGTCTAGCTTTCTGCAACAAAAGTGACAGGCTCAACAAAAATGATTTGAAAAAGGCTGAACTCATCAGATGGATAAAAAATACAAGTGGATATGGACCGGTACTTGAACAACCAACAACAAAAAGACCTTTGGAACAGATCTGAGAGTACTCACAATTAACTGACAGCTAGTTCAAAGCATCTAACAACTTATAAAAAACATGCATCTATGACTAAATCATCTTTTGTCTTCTTCAGTCAATTCATTTTGTTTTATGTAAAAGATTTTAACTGAGACGTTAAAATTCAAGCCTCATTATGAAAAATCTTTTAAATTCTTGTTCTGTCTCAACATCTCATAGTATCTCCCAATTAACTTCAAAGTTTCATGAAATTCTGTTGTGTGAATTAAGATGAGTAGCGATGACAAACTGTTAAAGTAGCATACCTTTGCCAAAATGTTCAGTTCAAATGGGGCATAACTCTTAGAAAAAAAATTCATCAATATTTCCTGTCAATAGTATTTCCTAATTAACAACAAAGTTTCATGAAATACTGTTGTGTGTTCAGAGGAGTTGCATTGACAAGAACAGAACTGATGAACAGACAGAATGACAGACTGACAGGTCAAAAATATTATACCCTTTGGCCTTTTGGTTCAAGGTATTAACTAATCACAAGTACTGCCACTTCCTTTTTAGACATGCATGCTCAGAGGAGTATATCAAAGTTAATCCAGTACAAACGGAACTTTGCTGTGTAGTTTTTTCTATCTTTTACCTTAAGATTGTTTTATATCAAAACTTACTTTAACACTGGAAGCTGAGGTGATGAAAATGTCTGCCTTGGAGATTCTGATGAGGCCAATATTTCTTCAAGGATACCCATATCTAATCAAAAAACAATCACTTGTAAATTAAGTCATGTAATCAATATAAACATGAACACTTTTATGATTTTCCAATAGAAAACAAGCTTGTATAACTCACCCTAAACTCACTCCATATGCATAAATAAGGAAGAGTTGTTTTAGTTTTCTTTGAAAAAATAAGGTTAAAAGAATATTAAACATTTGCATGATATTTGTCTATTTTACCTTGTATGAGAAACCTATCTTAGCAATTTTTCTTGAATTTTGTGTCTTTGGATCACTTATTTTCAAACAAGATGCTTAGTACACTGGTCTGTATTACCTTTCTGGTATTTTTTACCCCAAAAAATACAGCAAGACTGTGTGTCAGATAACAATTTCTACCTAACTCATTTAAGTATTGAGAATGAGATAACCGAAAAAAAAACATGTAAATTAGTCGTACTTTATCTTAAGAAAATAAGAAGTCATCTGATAATTTTTGTGTCAATAGAAAATAGGTAGAGATGTTGAAAAGCTAGGGAAAAAAAGGACAAAATAGTAACCATTGATACAGGTCTGAAACTGGATTGTAATTGAATATTTGACACATAATAGGTTTCTGACACAGAAGAATTGGTTACATGATGCCACATTTAAAATAATTTCTGTTTCCACTCCCACAGGTCTACCAGACCATGAAATCAGGTTGATTTTTTTTAACTGTATATCAAACATAATGTACATTAATTGTAGCATGGTCACGTGAATGGTTTGACTTGTCCAGTCGATGCCACTTATCAATTGTTTGTGCTCAATTTGAGTGTATTTTATATCTAAATTATTAATCCTTTTGCTTACAAGCACTTATCAAAAACAGAAACAAATTATTTTTGGGAATACATGCACTAGGAAAAATAATTTTAATTTTTTAGTGAAAAATACTTTTTTGAACAGGGGGCTTATTTTAGACCCGGGTGGGGGAGGGGAAACAAATATATTTTTAATTTAACCCCATAACCCTTACAATTCATCCCAACCTTCTACTTAATGGTATGAAAATTGTGGTATAATTTCAGAGTAATTGAAATACTTATACAAAACTTATTGTCCTGAAACAAGATAAATGTATGTTTTGGGCCCCTAATTCCTGAACCAATGGGACCATAACCCCCAAAATCAATCCCAACCTTCTTTTTGTGGTTATCAACATTGTGTTAAAATTTTATTGATTTCTATTTACTTATACTATCTAAAGTAATTATCCGGAAACCATCTGTCTTCGGACGACGCTGACAACGACGATGCTGACAAAGACGACAACGATGTGATACCAATATATGACCTCAAAAAATTTTGCGGTTGTATAAAAAAATTCCTTATAACTGTAATTTTCAACAATTTAAAGTCCAAAGCCTGTTATTCTTTTGGCAGCTAGCTAGGGGCTTTACCTTCTGTACCTGTACTTTTAAAACGAAGTTAAAAATTGTTTTTCACTAGCGTTCAGAAACACACCATTGTTAAGAAAAACACATAAACGTTTGACCAGGCCTCCCCAAAAATGACCGTCAGAAGGCTCTAGGAATGGTTGATGCCGGAATGAGTGTTGCTGACGTCGTGGCTCAATTTAATGTGCATAAGTCAACAGTCTAGAGACTAACAAACAGTTATCAACAAATTGCAACTGCACAGGATAGGTCGATATGTCATAGACCAAAAAAAACTATTGTCATGGAAGGAGCCCTACCTTCGCTTTACGTCAAAACCTGACATTTTTTTTCCGGCCACAAGAGTGGTGCATTGGCTAAGGGCAGCTGCTGGTGTGTCTGCCAATCCTTCATTGATGCACTTATGGCATGGCTGAGAAATTCATTTTGAATAACACTATACTCATTTTGGCATTTTTGACCCTCCCGCACTCCAAACAAAGTAAATCCTAATGAATGTGAGTGATAAACATTCATGTTGCTTCTGACATGTCATAATTCCATTTTTTTATTATTAAAATTATGTTTTTATGATTTTGCAATAAAATAACATTTCTTATTTTTATTGCTAAACTTTTTTGGCTCAGTATATTTGAAAGTTCAGATTAAAATTGTTATATCATTAAGACAAGGTTGTTGATAATAAATAGTTTTTGTTTACATTAGTTTTTTAGTGCAGACCAATTGAAGAATGTTCTTAAAATTGAACACTTGAACACTTTAATATAGAAATAGGAAGATGTAATATGATTGCAAATGAGACAACTCTAGCCTGAATTCAACAAAGAAAGATAGTCAGTAAGATAAATTCGTTACATAGTGTGCTAGTGACCTAATATGATATATACGGGGTCAGTAAATTCCATATGGGTTCAGGCTTCACTCTCCCTCCATATGAAATTTACTGACCCTGTATATATCATATTAGGTCACTCACACACTATGTAACTTATAATATTCAACTCAACCATGTACACTGTATCTTGAACATAGAGTGTATCCAACCTCGATAAGAAGTTTCAAGCTGATTTGTATCAAGTTGGTAGGGAGAAAGAGAAAAAGCTGTGTTATGGGTCTTGTACAGGGTATTACCTTAGTAGTTTATTTGATCCTTAGGTATTAACAGATTAATATATTATTTCTCTAAAGATTTTGTAGCATGTTTTATATACTTTTTTTAAACCGATTTCACCTGTTATAAAAGTGTGATTATAGTATTAATGAATGGGTGTTTTTATAATGGCCCTGTTATATGTCCAAGGTCTGTTATAATGGTCGAGGAAGTCTGTAATGGCCCGAGGCAACGCCGAGGGCCATTACAGACATCCGAGGCCATTATTACTGACCGAGGACATATAACAGAGCCATTATAAAAACTCCCATTTCTTAATACATTTATTAACCAACTGAATAAAAGTGTATGTGTTAATATACCAAATATCCAAGATATTAAGTTGACAGAAGTTATGTGTTGAAAAACAGGAGGAACAGTGATCCCTATATATGGTTCTTTAATGTTGGTTGCTGGTTACTAAATAAAAAAAAATACAAAAAAGTATTATACTCTTTACAACTTAATTTTATTAACTTGATTAAAAACCCTAACTGTGTTTTATACAGACAAACCGGGCATTAATACAGGGCCATTACAGAAAAAAACAGGGCCATTACAGAAAAACAGGGCCATTACAGAAAAACAGGGCCATTACAGAAAAAACAGGGCCAATACAGAAAAACAGGGCCATTACAGAAAATATGTTATTTTTAATAACCAGTCATTTTTGGCAATAATGTACTTAGTTGGTTAATAAAGACCTGTACGACATGTGACATACCTACATGTGACACGGAAACCAGGCGTAAAAATCATACTATATCCGGGCGGCATTGCAGTGATTACAAAATGTATGTCCAGGCGTCAACCAGGCGTAAACGTAGCGTAACTGAGGCGGAAACCAGGCGTAAAATTAGGCGTGATATTTAAATGAGTACACCTGACCAACAAAAAAACAGGCGTAATATGCAAATGAGTACGCCTGGTAAATAAATAAACCAGGCGCAATATCCTTACATAATACTACACTTATTTTAGATTAGTGTATTACCCTAGCTGTGTACTTTTGTATATTTGATACAAACTTCTGTACTGTTGTTTTTATTTCTCATTATTTGACAAAAAACTTAAAACCAATGAAGAAGCTAATATATAAATAAATACATTTTAGACAGTAAGTTTGAGTTTAGATAAGAATTATGACAATTTATTTTTCTTGAAATAAAAGTATCAATTTTTAACTAATTTTTTTGAAAATTATTGTCTTTTGAACTAAAATATAAATGATAATACTGCAATTTAACTTAAAGTAAAAGATTTTAATGTTATTATCCAAGGATAAAGATTTTGGGAATTTAAAATTTCTGATAGAACATAAAACTTTATAACTTAGTTTACTCGCACAATTATTATTTACCATGTATACTACTTTCCTTTTATTACAATTTTCATAAATCAATTTGATTCCATAAATCCAATTTCAAATTCTTTCAAAAAGCACAAAACAAGATTATTATCCTTGAATATATGAAGCTGCAATAAGTCCAACTCTTTCAAACTAAAACCAAAGAGCCAAGTTTTGAAATAAAATCACATGATCCTTCATTACAAAGCATTATGGGTATTTTTATTTACGCCCCACCAACAGTTTTACGCCTATAAAAAAAATTTACACCTTGCTTATTTCAATTTACGCCAGGCTTACCACTTTTTTCTACACCTGATTTTAACTAATAACTTGGACTAAAAACTTATGTTTCCTGCTCCCTTTCGCCTGGATCTAGACACGTAACTTCCACTTTCGCCTGGTTTACACCTTATTTCCAGGCTTTATACACCTTATAATTTTTTATGGGCAAGGTTAAAGCCTATTTTTCAACTAGACATGATTTTGTCAAGTTTGATTTGAGAACTTCTAGTGGTTTTAGAAAAGATTTGTATTTTCATTGTTTAAAAGTCATATGAAACCGCAAATTAAAAAAAAAATGATGCATATGTTTTTTATAACTAAATGGATAGTTTTCATTATTAAACTTATGTACATCTACTTCTTTCTGAAGAAAATTCTTTAATTTGTCCACAATTAGAAGAAGTTTATGTTTTTTTAATTGCTTGCTTCAAGGAAGCAATTCACTAACATATTTTCCATATGCAAAGTGACCTTAGCATGACCCTCTCGTATAAATCCTGTGATCGCAATACACATGGATATGTCATTAAAATAAACTATTATCTGGTTCTACATGTTAATCACGTGCTCAATATCCACATTTATTTGTTGATTGTTTACCATAAGGTGACAATCGGTAAACTACAGATTCAAAATACAACAAATAATTAGCTGCCATCTTTTCACACAATAACAGACAGAGAGAAAAAAAAATTGACGATTATAAGATATGCTTGCAAAAAAAATGATAAATTCTTGCACAGAAGACTAAGTTTATGATATATACATTCATTGGTTCAAGAATTGGATAAACATTATTTTTCACCAGTCACTCGTTTCATATGACTTTAAAGATAGACAGTAATTTGGTATGACTTTTTCTCCTATGTCTTCCTTTCAGTCAATAATCTATAGAATGAATTCATTACATGATTATTTTAAATGTCTTACTTGTGTTGTTGTTTTTATCCTGTGTCTTTATTCTTGATGTGTTAAATGCTACTGGCTTTGGGGCTTTACTTCTGGGGTTTGGTGTGTCAAAGGGTGATTCACATGGATCATCTGTCATCCCTTTGCTGAGATTTGATCTTGATAGGCTTGTTGTTTTTGGTCGTCTAGCTGGGCTGGTACTCTTTGGTCTACTTGAACTCTTGCCAGAATCTTTTTTTGGCTTAAAACTTGAGATGCCTTGTTGTCTGTATATGACAGGTGTGTGCAAAGGTGTCTCTGGAGGTGATCCTCCTCTATTAGGTACACTTTTGGTCATCATCAATAACTTTGCCTGAAATCAAAGTAAGAAAAGTTCTCGCTTACATTTTTGTTTCAGTTTTATAAAACAAGAGACTGTATCACTCACCCAGAAATAACTTCAGTTTTATTTTATGAATGTGTATATATCTTTTTGATGATATTAACGATTTGCTATTTTCTACAGTTTCTATCTATTCACTAAAATGTTAAAAACTAAACATGCTAACATTGGTATGATGTTGTAATTTATAGGAGTCCACTAATGGATTATTTTTGGAGATCTTTATATGACTGATCCATTTTTCTGCTTACACTTTCTGATTATTGCTTGATGATGATGATGCATGGCTGTTTAATGTCCAGCTCCAAATTAATATGCATATTCAGGATGAAACCATGTTAATGCAATATGATAAGTTACCTTGCTTAATACTACAACCAACACATTGAACTGGATTGCTTGTTGTGAAAATGATATTGGGATTTAATGTATTAAATTGGAGTTTATACATTTTGTTTATGCCCTTATCATCTTTTACCCTGTTCCATCATCTATACTACTAAAGGAAGAAACAAGAATTAAGTGAGCTGCAACTCCTCTGAAACAAAGTTGGAAATATTTGAGATATGACATGCAAATGAAGTGTTATGTACTTCCAAAATTTGTCTATGAAACAATCTTTTTTCAACAGAAAATGCAAATTTGTGAAAAAAATTCACAATTCAGAGACCGACATACATGGATGTTTTATACACTTTCATGCATGCTCAGTTGAGATTCTGCTTGTGGCATATATAATACTCAAATAACCAATTTCATTATTATACAGGGATTAATAATACTAAATTCAATCTTTTTCACATGAATTTTCAAGACGGGTTCACACAGAAAGATTCTAATAGCAGAGACAACTATGCATCTTATCACCAGCACAACTTTATCAGATGACGATAGGAATACTAACAATACATGCTAAAACTAAGGTGTTATTAAGTGACAGATCCACAATGTCACAGGTGTTTTCTAGTGAGATACAAATGTTTTTGCTTTATCTTTTGTCTAAAGAGATAAGTTAAGAAACAATATAATTTGCAATATTTTCACAAATATAATACCGGTATGCCTAACACTTGTAATGTATGTGGCAGTAACTTTCATACAGCAGGGTTATGTTCACTCATTTGATTAGTGTTCTCTAATTCTTCATCAATTTATCCCTTTCTGCACCCATTGTATACAAAAATTTAATCAACCTGTGGTTCGTTTTATCTCAGTTCTACATTGCTTAAAATTCGATTATGGCATCAAATTTTCTTGTTTTCCTTTGAATTTCCTATTGTGACGGCATGAAAAAAGGCGACCATGTCTGATGACTTCACATAGAAAGAACACATCTTTTTGCAGATCAGTCGCAAAGGAGGAATAAGTTTGCCTGCGTATTGTTTGAAAATCATTAGAGAAACAAATTCCACCATCAAATCTAGTGTTATACAATATTTATCCACTCTCAACAGTTACATTTTAAATATTTAAAACGCTCAGCCTTGCATTTTAAATTTGAAAATTTAACTGTTTTGAGTGGATAAATATCATATCACACTCGATGCAGTGGTAGAATCTATATTTACACAAACAGGTAACAATTTTACAGGAATTGGCGATAGGCATAACATTTGGTAAATGTATCTTTTGAAAAGGCAGAGGGGTGCATTTTTTGCTTTGAAGGGAGAAGAGCAGGGGTAAGGGCACTGAGGGCGGGGCACCCTTTTATTTAGTGACAGGAACACTGCTCACTCAAAGGACCTCAAGAAAAAGAAATATTGATTACTAGCTATAGGATATGTATGGAAAGTTGAGAGTTTTTCATTAAGGTAGAGAAATTTGTGACATTTTCAATGGATAAAGGGGATCTATGATGAGTGCCACTTTGTTGGTAAAGGGGACCATTCAAAAATCAACTGTCAGCAGACAAAAAACCAGTTCATAGGGCCTCAAAGAATGGGCCCCACAAACAGAGGAGAAATCAATCCATTATATAGTTTAGGGCTGCTCAGGGACCCTCAAACTGGCCTGTGGTCCCAAAAAATTTTATGTAAATATAAATTCGGGCGGGCCTATTCAGGAAAATAAATTAAAAATCAATATTTCAGGAAAGGTTTCCGAAACTGATTTAGGCAACTACAATGTAGCATTTTAAAATCCAGATAGGAATGCTGTCTACACATTTTCTTAACAACGATTTAATCATGTCAACATGTTGTAAACAATTTTTGAGCAGGCTTCAATTGATTAAAATGTTTTGGGAGTATTTGATCTCGTAAAAGCAGATCCACCTAGAGGTTGATAAAAAATATGCCTTTTGTCAAAATGGGTGTCAAAGCAGACCTCCGCAGAGAGCAAATTCAAATTTTGATATGACATTGATGAATAAATTTTAATGGTTGCCTATCTCATGAAAGCAGATAGCCCAGCAAAGCCAGTTATATATGATGAAAACTTGTTTTGTAAAAGTAATTATCTTATATTTTGCTCTATTTCCTCAAAAGACAACAGTTTGAGCATATTTGAAAATAATGTGGATGATAGACCATTCATGGAATAAGATGCCATCATTATGGAACTGTTTCAAAAGTCATTAAGATGATCCAAATAAAATTGAGATACAATGGTTCTTTGCTTTGATTTCCTATTTCTTAGGCTGACACCTCTTTAAGTAAAACTATGGCAAATTTCTACATATTAAACAGCAAGCTAAATTCACATAAGTATCTAATCAATTAAGTATATAAACTTTTGTAATTGCTTTTCTGAATTTGACATTTGGCCAGTTCAATTTGAAATCCATTTGAATCAAATGCAAGTTAAATTGATAAAGATGACCTGTTGGTCAATGGATGATTTTTTCAGTGGTTTATGTTAGCTGATAAATATATTTTCGTAATAGCCTACAATGTAGGTCTAGGTTACCATAGTTGAGATGATAGTACATCATGTGCAATGATATTCATGTGTCAGCTTCCCTTCTTACATCAGTGTACAGGTGAAACTTAATATAGTTTTTAGGCATAAAAAATTCCCAATTGGGTTAAAAATTCCTAATTTGATGTTCAAGGTACCTATTTGGAAACATCTGGAATCATCCCTGAATAAGGTAGAAAAATTTTGATTCTTAAAACAGATATCTTTGCAATCCATTTCAAAATCATCCCACTTAAATCAGAATTATGGCAGTATACAGTAGAACAAAAAGTTTTATTTTTTAAAGGGAAATTCCGCGATTTTTTACTTATTATCTAATTATGTTCATCTTAACATAAAAAACACATTTGCAAAGTTTTAAATTTATATTCCTTCTAATAACGGAGAAAATCAAGTATTTGTAACTTTTTTGGTTGAATTCTCGAGTGGGTCGTGACGTTTTAGCCCGATTTGTTGAATTCTGGGGGAAAATAAAATCTGTTTAACTCTTATAGCTTATCGACAATATACGTAATTAAAAGCGCACAGCTGACGAATGGTCGTAGTTATTAACCACAATATAAGAATGAACGAAAATGAATATGCATATACCGTTTTGTATTGATTGAATTATCTCTAGTAAATGTTTTCGAATAAATTTCATTAATTATTGTTGAGATTTTTTTCATAAAATATTTATTGAACATTTTTACTGATATTGAACTGAAAATATTTCAGTTCTATTTACCGTTATTGTTTTGATAATCATTTCAATGCAACTAATGTGTGAGCAGAGTGTGTATATTATTTTGTAAAGGTCACTGTATATTTCTCGGCTTGAGGTCAATTCGTTTACCTTGTAGCTATTTAGCCGCAGGTGTGAGTTCAAGCGTACACAGGTATGAATGTTGTTATTTGGAAAGGATAAACAGAAAGGATTAGAAAGAGTATGCTGTATTTAATACACTAAGATTCAATACACGATGAGAATAAAGATACAATAATTAAATTGTGTAAATTAATTGAAAATAAAATTCAGATTCATAATTCCGAAAGTGTATAAAAATAAAAGGAAACAATTTTGGATTACTTTCTTAGCGGCAATAGGCGTAAAGATTCAAATATGAAGTAAAAAATAGTAGTTTTAATCTTTAATAAAAACTAAATGCAATTTTTCCCAATTTGATATACCATTGCACATCTGTTTGATATCATTGACTTTACCGGAATTTCTTAACTTGTATTCAAATCTGGCTGTGTTTAATGCTCATAAAACTATCGAAATTTTAAAGTTTTTAATTGAAAAAAAATACAACATACAACATGCATGATTTTTTTTAGTTTCTTTTTAACATTTCATTCTTACATAATTAAATTCATTTGACAATCATTTACACAAACTTTTTGTGAAAAGAATACCAATGATCTAAGCTAAGGCATTATTTTTTTTGAGGATTTTAGTACATTTTTTTTTTAAATTCTATGATAATATTTGTGCAATGTTGAACATGATAGCCGTCATTAATCCAAATAAGTAATACAGTAGTTGTAATAAAACTTATATTTTAGTCATGCATAACTGATATTGACGAATTTAGAATAGTTCGTCCATACATCGTTGTTCTTGAAACAATCATTATTAGTATACATGTAAGTTTCCTGACGTATAAGCGCCATTGAGGATGAGCTCTAGAGAAAGCAGACTAGTAGCGTTTCGTTAGTTTGTTTGTTGGGAAAGGAGAGGAAATGCAACCACTTGTACAGATAAACGACAGAATTACCATACAAGCATTTATAGTCAACACAACCAGAAAGAGTTCCCATCGTTGGACGGGGAATATGAAGGCTTCCAAGAATGAACAAGTGACATGTCTAACTCTGAACAGTTAGAAAACGGACAGTCGACATCGACCGCTTGTTCTTGATATTTGAAACTGCATGCATATATACGTATACGTTTATGATAGTGATGAGTTCTTGCGTCTGACAAAAACTAAATTCCTTCATGGTTATACCTTGCCATACGTTTATATTGGTTTGTAAGGTGATTACTCAAAATCGTTATTTGAAGATGTAGATTCATTTCAATACAGAAATTTCGTCTATATATTAATTTTCACAAGTGTATACCACAGAGAAGCTCTGAAGGTACATTACTCCCATTTTGTTTGGGTGTAACCATCGATGTTTACAGCAATATCAAAGAATAAGATGATGATGGTAGAAAGAACTATGGGCGTCATGTGGCAAATATTACATGCATATCGGACCATGAGTTGTCAATCTGTATGAAAAGATTTCCAATACAACCATATTATTGAGAAGGAATGTTTACATGCTATACTCTCGTACTAGTATTACAGGGTTCTTGTGGCGTCCACCTTAGACACACATCTTTTTAACGATGTTTAAAAAAAAGACAGAACCAATTTAATGTCATATTTCCCTTGAATACCAAGAAGGAAAATAAATCCCGAAATTAATTTGAAACTTTGATACTCAATAGTTTCCCAGCAAAATATTCACATCCCTTGGGGATAATTAGTGTTCGTCCAGTGGCATATATAACAATTGTGATGACGAATTCCTTCCTTTGTTCGAGAACAATCTTATTGAAATATAAATCTGTGATTTTACTATGTCCACAACTTCGATGAACCAAAGCAAATTATACATCGACCTGTATTTAAATCAAATTGGTTCTCTTCTTCTTGTTCTTCTTCTGGTATACAATAGTCTATCGACATTCGATGATTACATACTGCAGTTGGCATACGTGGACTAGTCTATTTACAAAACTTTTACCCCAATTTATTCAAAATA
This sequence comes from Mytilus galloprovincialis, assembly GCF_965363235.1. Lineage (NCBI taxonomy): Eukaryota > Metazoa > Mollusca > Bivalvia > Mytilida > Mytilidae > Mytilus > Mytilus galloprovincialis. The sequence continues at coordinate 89,703,019 of NC_134840.1, forward strand.
TGTGTTTTTTTTCTTATGTTCAATGTATACATGTATATATTTTAAATTGCGCTATAGTTCCGTAACTTTCTACCCTACCCAGTCGTATAAACGAATCGTCGACAAGTGCGTACATTTTTTTAAATCAATATTTCTGGTATGTTCCAATCTGTCCTTCACTATTGACATGAATGAGTATATATTACATTTTCCCAAATTCACCCTTGGAAAAAATATTTAAATAGATTTTAATTTCATCAAATCTTATTTTTTGGGTATTATTTATATTTTTATGAATAATATTCTTTACACCAGAAATGTTATTTATAAAGAAGCGTATGAGTTTAGTAATGACAAGTAAGATAGAGTTGTATATTATACATCTCATTGTTCAAAATGGAAAGTTATAAGTTATCCGCCGTGTACACTGATCAATACCTGCAGAGGTGAAACGATGCATGAACTTGCAAGCCCGACAGGAAATCGCTTGAATACCTGGACGTGTCACCTCACACCCCTCACAATACCTTTGGAAGTAATACCTTTAGCCATGCTGGTGATCAGATGAGGGAAGATCAGAATTTATTTGAAAAAAGTTTATTACTTTAAAGAATTATGAACAAATTAGATTTTCGAAAACAATTTTCATGGAACACTAATTTATGATTTCAACTTTGACTTTTTACCTAATTCCAATATCAACAGTTTAAAAACAACAGACCATGGTAATTTAAAAAAATAAGAATATTTTCCGTATCAAGTTAGTTAGTCGGATAAAACAACCGTACGATTGACAAGATATCGACACGCAATTACGACTACATCGGTTACTGTAGTTTTGTTCCTTGTGGTTTATAGACATATCGTTGTTATTAATCGGGAAAGAAGACAAAATGGCCGAACGCAGAGAATTGATACTCTAAATTTAAAATCGATGGTGATCGTTTATCTAGCGGAATAAAACTTTAATAACTATGAATTTGAGCATTTTTATACTGAATAAACATAATATCAATTTTTGATTTTTTTGCAAAGTTTCCCTTTAAGAGATTAGTGTTTGGGTGTAGATCAAGTCCCAAACTTTTTGATACACTATCTAAAGCAGTTTGCTGGATAGGTAGAAATAACTAGCAAGGTGAAATGAAGACCATGGTTGCCAATGGATAGATACCCTGGTATTAAACTGTTGAACATGATTATTTTCAAACTTTTGCCATGGATACTGTATTTTGGTCAAAAAGATGCTTCTGCTCCTGTCCCAATTTCATAAAATTCCATGTTTGTTTGACAAAGTTATTGATGTCCAATAAACTTTAACTACAGTCTGAACCTAAATGTTGACGCTGCCAAATGCTGCTGATATCTATGATGCTACGACTTGCTTTTGCAAAATAAATTTCAAGAACTTAACAAAGGCACAAAATAAATTCATATTAAATTTGTACAATTTCAGTACGGACCCTGAGTAGACAATTGCTAAATATACCTGTAATTCAGCTTGATGTTCTTGTAATTTTTCTAAATGTTGAATTCTTTGTTCTGTTAGTGATGTCACTTGCCTCTCAAGTTCTTTCACTCTGTCATCTTCTACACTTGTATTTACTGTCTTACCATTCTGTATTTCAGAAATTTTTGCTAACATATCTTTCATTCTATTTTCAAGTTCTTGCTGTGCCTGTTTATATACCAATACAATATATTAATAATTACAATTCTATTCATCTTACATGGCAATAAATATTAAACATTGTCTTCTAAACATTGACCAATGAACTATGTTAATTAGGTCAAGGTCAGATGAAATATGTCAGGCAGACATGTACAGCTAAAAATTCTTTCAACCAAACAAATATGGTTGACCTACTACTTATAGTTTAAGAAAAACAGACCAAAACACACAAAAAACTTAACACTGAGCAATGAACTGTGAAAATTAGGTCAATGTCAAATAAAACCTGCACGACTGACATCTAGATCATAAAATATTTCCATACACTAAGTATGGTTGACTTATTGCATATAGTATTAGAAAAAAAAGACCAATTATCAAAAAACTTAACTTTGACCTCTGAACCATGAAAATGAGGTCAACATCAGATGACACCTGCCAGCTAGACATGTACACCTTACAATTATATTCAATAAACCAAATATAGTAGACCAATTGCATACAGTATAAAAACTAGTGGCTCTAAAGAAATGAGGTTGAGGTCAAGTGAAAACTGTTTGACAGGCATGAGGACCTTGTAAGGTATGTACACACCAAATGTATTTATCCTATATTATAGAGAGAATTTAACATTACAAAAAATCTTAACTTTTTTTCAAGTTGTCACTGAACAATGAAAAGGAGGTCAAGGACATTGGACATGTGACTGATAGAAACTTTGTAGCATCTTTATACAAAGTATGAAGCATCCAGGTCTTCCACCTTCTAAATATAAAGCTTTTAAGAAATTGTCTAATGCTGTAGCTGCTGCCGTAGCCGCCAGATCAATATCCCTATGTTGAGCTTTCCGCAACAAAAGTCGCAGGCTGGACAAAAATGTTGATAACATATTAATGAAACATGTTTTAATAAACTGCTTTGCTGAGCGCAGCTGGATACACCTGCAGAGGTCCAACCCTGAACAGTTGGAGCAAAAATGGACACAATATTCAAGCTTGGAAACGACAGGCCAGGTGAGCTAAAAACAGCAAAATTTCCTTAAAATTACCAATTCAGGGGCAGCAACCCAACAACTGGTTGCCCAATTCATCTGAAAATTTCAGGACAGATAGAATTTGACCTGATAAACAATTTGACCCTTTGTCAGATTTGCTCTGAATGCTTTGGTTTTTTGAGTTATAAGCCAAAAACTGCATTTTACCCATATGTTCTATTTTTAGCCATGGTGGCCATCTTGGCCAGGTGAGCTAAAAATCAAAAGGGAGCTTATGTCTATAGAATTAAACAATACACCAAAGTTTTTTGCAAGTTGGTGACATTTTTTTTAGTTATTGTCCGAAAACTGGTAAATTCCTCCTTTTTTAATGAATACAACTCCAAAACTCAACCAGATGCTCCGCAGGGCGCAGCTTTATACGACCGCAGAGGTTGAACCCTGAACGGTTGGGGCAAGTATGGACACAACATTCAAGCTGGATTCAGCTCTAAATTTGGATTGTGATTAAATAGTTGACACAGCATAGGTTTTGGACACAGAATGAATGTGGTCTAATGAACTTAAAATAATTTTTTTTGTCTTTGAGCAATCACTATGCTGTTGAATATTAATCCTCTCAAAAAAATGTTTGAAGAAATTTTCTTTTTATTTATGAAATCTGAAATAAGAAAAATGTAACCCTCCCCCCCCCCCCCCCCCCCACCATTTTTTTTTCACATCCCCCTTTCCCTTTTTTCAAAACTGATCTCAATTCAAATTTCTAATGGAGGTTGCAACAATAACTACTCATTTAAATACATCATAAAATATTAAAATGTAACAAAAAGTGCTTGTTATCACTGAATGGTAAAGATTGTTTTAATTTATCAGTTGGTAGTAATAGTGAATATACATTGTGTATTGTATAAAACAATGATTTAAGTTGATTCAACTACTATTCTGGACAAAGAAATATAACTTCAATCAATTGAAAATTTCTTGCTATTGCACAATATTGTGCAATTAGATATTTCTTGCTATTGCGCAATACTGTGCAATTCAAAATATTTGCTATTGCACAATACTGTGCAATTGAAGATTTCTTGCTATTGCGCAATACTGTGCAATTGAAAATTTCTTGCTATTGCACAATACTGTGCAATTGAAGATTTCTTGCTATTGCTGAATACTGTGCAATTGAAAATTTCTTGCTATTGCACAATACTTAATATAATAATTTTGGATCCTGATTTGAACCAACTTGAAAACTGGGCCCATAATCAAAAATCTAAGTTCATGATTAAATTCAGCATATCAAAAAAGCCAAAGAATTCAATTTTTATTAAAATCAAACTTAGTTTAATTTTGGACCCTTTGGTATTTATTGTAGACCAATTTGAAAACGGGACTAAAAATTAAGAATCTACATACACAGTTAGATTTGGCATATCAAAGAACCCCAATTATTCAATTTTTGATGAAATCAAACAAAGTTTAATTTTGGACCCCGATTTGGACCAACTTGAAAACTGGGCCAATAATAAAAAATCTAAGTACATTTTTAGATTCAGCATATCAAAGAACCCCAAGGATTCAATTTTTGTTAAAATCAAACTAAAATTAATTTTGGACCCCCCTTTGGACCTTAATGTAGACCAATTGGAAAACGGGACCAAAAATTAAGAATCTACATACACAGCTAGATCCAGCATATCAAAGAACCCCAATTATTCAATTTTTGATGAAATCACACAAAGTTCAATTTTGGACCCTTTGGGCCCCTTATTTTCTAAAAACCTGTTGGGACCAAAACTCCCAAAATCAAACCCAACCTTCCTTTTATGGTCATAAACCTTGTGTTTAAATTTCAAAGATTTCTATTTACTTATACTAAAGTTATTGTGCGAAAACCAAGAATAATGCTTATTTGGGCCCTTTTTTGGCCCCTAATTCCTAAACTGTTTGAACTAAAACTCCAAAAATCAATCCCAACCTTCCTTTTGTGGTCATAAACCTTGTGTCAAAATTTCATAGATTTCTATTTACTTTAACTAAAGTTATAGTGCGAAGACCAAGAAAATGCTTATTTGGGCCCTTTTTGGCCCCTAATTCCTAAAATTTTGGGACCAAAACTCCCAAAATCAATCCCAACCTTCCTTTTGTGGTTATAAACCTTGTGTTAAAATTTCATAGATTTCTATTCACTTTTACTTAAGTTAGAGTGCGAAAACTAAAAGTATTCGGACGACGCAAGACAACGACGCAGGACGACGACGACGCCAACGTGATAGCAATATACGACGAAAAATTAAAATTTTTGCGGTCGTATAAAAACAGTAAATCCAAAATTTATAAAAAAAAATGTGAAAGGGAGCTCACATCAACAGATATAAACAATTCACCAAAGTTTCGTGCATATGGGTTTAAGCGTTTTGATTTAATGTCCAACATGTTGATGACGGACAGACGGTCAACTATATATCATAATAGGTCCTGTAAACTGCCGTATAAAAACTACAGGTTGCATTTTTGTAAATAAAGACAATGCAATTTCCCATGGTACTCCTTTTAGGACTCAAACTACCACTTTTACTATGAAGTTTTGATAAAAACTATATGATTTAATCCTTGAATGGAAAGCTCATATGCGCTACTTTTTTTCAAAGGTCAAACCATAGGGCTGTGTGGCATATTTTCAAAATTTTTACATGCACTGGAATTCTGCGAGATAAAACTTTTACTTAAATTCTGTACCCCTATCTAAACTTTATGTCTTTTACAGATTTCAATGTGTAAATTTACTGGTAACATTCCAAAGATATGTCTCTACGAGATGAAACATAGTGATCACAGCTGGGAACCAGTTTGTAAACTAAATAAAATACCTATAAATATTAAACATCTCCCCAAAAGTGGTGTGGTTTGTGAAACAGCTGTTTTTACAAAGTGCAACCTCAAAGAGGTTAATAATTACACGCATGTGGTATACTCTACATACCATGTATCAGGTTAGGCCAGGGTTTTTTAATTTGTTGGTTTACGGATTTTCCACATGAAAAAGTCAGGTTGGTTGGTCGGAAAAAATTTTTGGACATAATATGAGTTTCTGACACAAAACAAATGTCAAGATCTTACAAATCTATTGCGCAATATTGTGAAATTTAAGATTTCTTCTTCACTTGGAATTAGAGAAATTTGGAGAAAAAAAAATTGAAAACTACTACCACCCCCCTTTTTTTGCAATTAGTCCAAAACCTGACATTCCTTTATACACAATTTACAAATAGTGTTAGGGAGGTATATCTGAACATACCCAACAATGTATGTTAAAGGGAAATTCCGCGATTTTTTACTTATCATCTAATTATGTTCATCTTAACATAAAAAACACATTTGCAAAGTTTTAAATTTATATTCCTTCTAATAACGGAGAAAATCAAGTATTTGTAACTTTTTTGGTTGTATTCTCGAGTGGGTCGTGACGTATTAGCCCGATTTATTGAATTCTGGGAAAAAAATAAAATCTGTTTAACTCTTATATCTTATCGACAATATACGTAATTAAAAGCGCACAGCTGACGGATGGTCGTAGTCATTAACCACAATATAAGCATGAACGAAAATGAATATGCATATACCGTTTTGTAATGATGAATTAAAGTAATTCCTATTAAATTATCTCTAGTAAATGTTTTCGAATAAATTTCATTAATTATTGTTGAGATTTTTTTCATAAAATATTTATTGAACATTTTTACTGATATTGAACTGAAAATATTTCAGTTCTATTTACCGTTATTGTCTTGATAATCATTTCAATGCACCTAAAGTGTGAGCAGAGTGTGTATA